>NC_143561.1:57513076-57666923 GCF_054136105.1 Typopeltis vanoorti
GACAATGGAGTAAATTGAGAGGAATTTTGGTCAGCCTAGCAATGTATTGTTATTATTTACACGCAATGAATGGAACTGAAGGAATACACTTCTTCATATGCAAACCTCCACAAATCAGATATGATTTTGACAGTTTCCGATTTTGTATAGAAATGTCGTTGTATACGCCATCATAAGCGGTAGTTCTAAATTTGCCATGATTAATGGCTTGTACTTTAAGACTTGTTTTGATAATCTTTCTGTTTTCATTCTTTGAACGTGTTCCATCCATTTATGTTTATATTTTTTACTTTTTTTCTATTACTGGTTCTTGGTTTAATTCTTTCATAATATCTTCGTTTCTTTTGTGATCAAATAGGGTATACTTTGCAGTTTTTCTCATAAACTTCATTTCTGCTGTTGTTAATCTTGGTTTGTCTTTTTGTTTTATTGTCCAGATTTCGCTTCCATACATTAAGACCGGTAGGGCTAATGTATTGTATACTTTTAGCCTGGTTTGTTTTTGAACTAGGTTTGGTTTAAATATAGAGTTGTTACTCCTGTTATTTTTAAATATTTTGTAATTTTTATGTTTATATCTTTTTCATTTTCATATATGATCATACATCCTAGGTAGTTAAATGAATTCACCTGTTCTAAGATCTTGTTATCTATTACTATCTTAATTCTTGCTGGATCTTGTCCTTTAAAGGCCATCGTTTTTGATTTTTTTGTTGATATTATCATACCATAATCTTTGGATATCTCATTTAGATCTAAAATAGCTTTCTGTAAGTTATCTTCAGAATTTGTAATTATTATTTGGTCGTCGGCAAAGAGAAGAATGTTTAAGTTTACTGTAGGAGAAAGTTGAATTCCTTGATGTAAATTTTTATTCCATTTTATTATTATTTCATTTAAGTAAATATTAAAAAGAGTTGCTGAGAGGGGATATCCCTGTCGGACCCCTTGCCTTATCTCTCTCATATATGATAGCTCGTGATTTAATCTTATTTGTATTTGATTCTTTTCATATATACTTGTGATTGCTTTTAGGATATTATTTGGTATTTGTCTTTCTTTTAATATGTTAAATAATATGTTTCTTTTAACTTTGTCAAATGCTTTTTCAAAGTCAATAAATGCAATATGTGTTTCTAAATTGTATTCTCTTCTTTTTCCCCATTATTAGTTTTAGTCAAAGGCCGAGTCTATACATGATCGTTCTTTTCTAAATCCATTCTGTACTTCCAAAATAAAGTTTTCGGAAAATTTCATTAGTTTGCTATTTAAGATTGTGCTATATATTTTGTAACAGAAATTTAGTATACTGATACCTCTATAGTTTTTAGGGTCATCTCTATTACCTTTTTTAAAGATAGGAATCACAATTGATTTTTTCCATTCTATTGGGGGGGATGCCAGCTGAATAAATTTTATTTAAAAATAATAAGAGTCTTTCTTTGAATCTTGTTCCTGCGTATTTATATAGTTCTGAACCTAGCTTATCTTTTCCAGGTGATTTTCCGTTTCTTGTTTCTTTGGCTGATTTCTAATTCTTCTTTAGTTATTTCCTTTTCATTTTCGTTAATTGTTTGCCAGTTGTCTTTTTTAAAATATTTGTCTGTCCACAGTTCTGTGTAGTAATTTAGAAATTCTTCTAATTTCAATTCAGTGTTTAATTTTATGTTTTCTTTGGTATCTGCATTTAACTATTTCAAAATCTTATATACATTGGGTCTTATTTTATATAAATCATGTTCTAAATTAGAAACAAATTTGTTCCATGATTCTCTATATCTTTTTCTGACTTCTCTTAGCTATGGCTCTTATCCTTTTATATTCTATTTCATCTTCTAATCTGCTTAACCATTTGTGATAGTCTTCTTTTTTCTTTTTGATTATTTCTTTGATTGTATCATCCCAGATCTTCAGTTTTTTCCTTTTATTGAATATTTTGGCCTTTCCTAAGCTTTCATTTGCTGCTGCATTTAGTATCGTTTTTATATTAAGCCATTCTATTTCTATTTCTTCATTTTGTTTTATTTTGTCTAGATATTGGTTAATTCTTTGTTCATATAGCCATTGTATATTTGTGTCATTCAATAGTCTAGTTTTATAAACAAATGTTTCAATTTTTCTTTCTGTTCTTGTTACTTGTAGCCATTTAGGTGGTAATCTTAATTTTATTTTAACAAGGAAGTGGTCACTGCTTATTTCATATCCTCTGTGAACTCTAACATCTAATAATGTCTTTTCATTTAAGATAAAATAATCTAATACTAATTTCCATCCTCTTGCTGCCCAAGTATATTTATGTATGTCTTTATGTTTATAGAAGGAATTCATTATTTTTAGGTTATTATAAACTTCAAAGTCAATCAATTTTTTACCATTCCTGTTTAGAGTATGTTCTCCATGTATTCCTATATTATTATTAATTTTCGTGTTTCCAATTCTTGCATTTAAGTCTCCTGCTAATATTACAATCATTTTTATTTATTTTATTATATATGTTTTGTAGCTGATTATAAAAATCAATATTATCCTGTTCTCTTCCTTCTTCTGGGGCATATAAACCAATTATCTTTAAATAGCCTCTATCTATTTTTATTCTAGCTTCTATTATTCTTTCATTCCATAATTTATAATGTTTTAACTGTTTTGAAAGGGAGTTATGAATCCAAATCATGACCCCTGCTTGTGCTCTTTGGTCTCTGTCGACTCCACTGTATATCACATTAAAATTTTCAGTTCTCATAGTTCCTTTTAATTTCTTTTTTGTTTCAGTGATTACTGCTATTTTAAAATTTCTTTCATTTAATATTTGGTCTAATTCTATTTCTTTATATGCTATTCCTCTTACATTCCAGTTTGCTATACGTATTATATTTTGTCGTTTCCATTTTTGTTTTACCTTTTTCATTCCAGGGTCGTTTCCCATAGAGTCAATCCGATTATCTTTTTCTGTCAGCTTACAAGTAGGATAATGTTCTCCATGTCAGGGGACTAGGCTGACGATAGAATAGTTCAGTGGTAGGGCTGCTATATATTTATATTAATGAAATATAATGAATGAATTAATAAATGAATTAATGAAATGTATTTATATTAATAATATTGGTAAGTATTTATTATAAATATTATAAATATTTGCGCATTACATCATGCTTCGAGTATTATAATAGCCAACATCTAAAAACCATAGTATTATTTACTAAAAATAGTAAAGAGGCCTCAGTCAACCTTTGGCTAAAAGGTCTGTGGAGTTCATTTTCTCACACCTGTTCTTAAATTAAAATAAAAATAAAAAATAAAATAAAACTAATCTTATTCCCCCAGTATGTAATTTATGCTAACAGTTTTAACTCACCAGGTGTCTGTGGAGGTCGTCTCCTAACACCTGTTTTAATGGTAAAACGTTTACATTTTGCGTTCTTGATTTTCACATTTAATTGGCTTTCATTTAAAAAGATAAAATAATCAGTGAAGGAACTGTAGACCAATGGGAACTAGATTTGGGGGAAGACTGGCCCGAGTGATGCCGCCCACAAGGAGCGGCACCGCCTCGACGTAAGCCTTCGCAGCCCAGGTTCTCATATCTACCCCCCCCCCTCCTGTTTTGGACAGAGAAAAAAAAATTATTTATACGATGTTAAAGGAAGAGACACGATATGATTAGGCCCTGTCTCAGGACACACAGGATGGGAGGTTTGCACAATTTACTTACAAACCTCCCATCCCCTAGTATATGCCTAGAGAGGTAGAAATATATCCCGCGGAGGATTCTGGCTTGTATTCTATTTTCGTCGCTGATTTGGGACTTTTTCCGCACTTTCCAGATGTGATACTTGATCACATTGACGAGGAAAATTGTAAAATTTTGAATTTTCTTGACTGGTGGAGGGAATTGCAGGTACAAGACCTCCTCTAGTGTAAGCGGCTGGATTCCCAGTACTGCGCTTAATCTTTGTCAGATACGTCGGGCAGGTGTGTGTGTGGGGGGGGGGGAACACTTTTTTTCTGGTGTTTTGGGATCGCAAGGTCTCGAATTGTATCGAGACCAGCAGCAGAGGTTGTACCTCTTCGCTGGGACCAGCATGCCCCGTGGTCCCAAAATAGGGAAGAAAATACCCTACGAAGTATTTAATTAGGGAGCCTGAAATATGGTTAGATTTTAAGGCCTTTCCTATGGTTTTTGAGAGTGTTTACATAGAATAGGCACTTTAATTTCGGAAGTGAAAAACCCCCTTGATTGATTTTGAGTTTTAGATATTCCTTTTTAACCTCATTAGCATGGGAATTATTATTGTTTTTACTATGACTATTCTTCCGTAGAAGGAGAAATAATTGGGTTTAAAAGGTTTTAGTTTTTTTGCACACTCTTCCCGCAATTTCTCAGCGTCAGTACAGGGCTCGCCGTGAATGGGACGCCTAGTACTGTTAGGGCCTGAGTTTGCGGGACTAAACCACAGGGAAGGTTATTTCCATTATTCCAAAAATTTTAATTTTTGTCTTTGAAGTATTAACGCGAAGACCGCCGTGCTGAATTTTTGCAATATGCCGAAATAAATGTAGATGGACTCAAAGTCTCTAAGCGTAGCCACTACATCATCGGCATATGCAACAATTTTGCTCTGCCTGGAGACTAGGGGTAAAGGTATTCCTCTAACTGCATGGGAATTGTCTATATTTTCCTTATGAGGGGTTCTAACGCTAGTGAGAAGATTGGGGGGGGGGGGGCTTAGTGGGCAGCTCTGCCTTACCCTCCTCCTTTTTAATAGGAACGAGTTCCGAGAGGAACCCGTTAATAGCTATTTGGGTGGAGGCCTCTGCGCAGATGTTTTGGATTGTTCGCCGAATACACATATAATAAAGAGATCAAAATGAGCACTCAAGTATCATGGAACACTTTAGGCTTATTTTTCCCTAATGGTATAAAATTTCATATTTCACTATTCATAATATATTATGGTGTCTAGTACAAAAATCTGTTTATAAAATATTAAATTGAAAAAAAAAGTCGTTGATAAATAATTTTGTTCACTTTTAGTTTTATTATTTAAAAAATATTTATTTATTGTTTAAAAGCAAAATAAAAAAAACAAAAACGAAAGCGGTGCCAGGCTGATTTGAACTGTTGAACCATATTAGAAACTCTTGTCGATGCTGCTTAGTCACGCGCTGGAATGTGGCGCCATCTACTGGCCGTACTGTATATTTTAGGCGATATTACGAGGGATCAATTTCCTTGGAAATATTTACAGAAAACACAGAGTTGAAAATTAATTGTATAATTGGAAAGATAAAAATTATTACTCATTTATAGTTTTAATAAAAGCAAAATTAAATTATTTAATTAAAATTATCTTAATTAAATGATATTTATTTCTTTTGCAAGGCCCGGATACGAGACATATATTGAGATGGTTCGCATCTGTCTTCTATATATTTTAGATTTTTTTTTTTTACAAAATACATTGCAATTTAAAAATGAAGCAATTAATAATTCAGCCCACAGTCACGCAGTAACTGCAGATTTCGTTTTAAACGAACGTATATGTTTAAAAAGTTCTTTGATCTGTTAGCTGTTTTCAATGAAATTCGTAGAAAAAGAAGTATTTTCTGATCTCCCTCAGTTTTCTGTCATCATCAACAATTGTATTACTCTGCATCTTCTTTAATTTAATAAACTGAACTTTTTATGGCATTTGTATTAAGCCCAGGTTTAATCCTAAATGATGTCTGGGAATCGCTACTAGATCTCCTAGCATACAGCTAAATTTTACTTCTCCAACAATTAAACTCTACAAAGAGACAGCTGACGCGTGTCACGAGTTAGTTTAATTTATGTTCGATTTTTTCAATTTTAATGATTTATTTATATTTTAATATCAGCTGCTTTCTTTATTTTTCCTCTTTTAAAAAAACTGAACAAACTACCACATTATAAGCGTTGCGAAACTGTCGGCTTTATTTATTTATTTATTTTTCTAGTGTATACTGATAACAACTCATTAAAATTACTTATTACTTATATCTTGATCTTCTTTAGTTTTTATAACATCAACTATTGTTGTATTTGAAAGTTGAAACAGTTTTTTTAAGGCAATGACATTTCGATTTCAATAGTTGTTCTTTTGAAATCGAAAATTAATTATTAGTACAAAAAAGAACAAATAACACACATTCATATTTTATGTAGTTCAAAATAAAGAAATTGTCAGATAATTTTAATTATTATTTTTGAATAATTTTTGTAATTATTATTTTGTAATTAATATATATATATATATATATATATATATATATATATATATATATATATATATATATATATATATATATATATATATATATATATATATATATATATATATATATATACGAAATATCAATAATTTCTTTACCAAATATCAATAAAAATCAACAGTTTTGAAAAGTGCATCTACGGTCAAACATGATATTTTTATAAATATATATCCTAAGATTTATGATTATTATATAAAGCGTTAATTTTAATAAAATTGCAAAAATTGTATAAAAAGTAAAATAAAGTAAAATAATTAATTCAATTATTGTTATTTCATTATAAATATTGAATATAATAATTTTAAAATTACTGAAACATTGCAACAGAAAAAAATCATGAGAATGAGTAAATTATATGTATTAAAAAAGAGAATTTGAAAAGTTTTGAAGGAATACCGGTATGCGGGTTTATCAATCGACCGTGAGATGCGGTGATTGATTCATTCAATCCAATACCCTTGGAGGGTAATGGATGGCAATGCTGTAGCCAGTGAAGTTCTAACTGAGGCTCGGCTATTGCTGTTACCCTCCTGCCATGATCAGAGCTTTAATTGCTCAATAACACCTTATTCCTACACTGTCCTCTACAGATAACGGGGAAGATGAAAAGCATTCTTGCTTCGCCCCTTTAAGCCAGTCCTTATAAGGACTTGAAAAGGTTTCTTGAGGTGATTGATTCATTCAATCCCTTGGAGGGTAATGGATGGCAATGCTGCAGCCAGTGAATGTTATTGCTGTTACCCTCTTGCCATGATCAGAGCTTTAATTGCTCAATAACACCTTATCCTTACACTGTCCTCTACAGATAACGGGGAAGATGAAAAGCATTCTTGCTTCGCCCCTTTAAGCCAGTCCTTATAAGGACTATAAGGAAAGGGTTTCTTTAAATGGTCAAATTTCTAATTGAAAAAGGTACTTTTTTATATAAAATCAAACAGTTTATTTTATTGACATGCTAAAATGAACGAATTATTAGTTGCCTAATAAATAGGCTAGCGAAAGTTTAAAAAGAAAAAGCTTATTTGAATTGTTCCAGCAGTTTAACAGACACCTCAATATGGCAATTGAAGTGGGGGGGGGGGATTAGTTTTGCGACGAAGACCGCATTCTTATGTACTTGAACAGGTTTTGCTAATGTTAGAAAGTGGTATTAAAGTTGTCTACAATATTCCTACGTCACAAGTTGACCAAAATCAGGTTCGGATACCCGTGTCGAGAAGTTGTACTCTAGTGACATTACCGGAAGCTCCTAATACAAAAGTTACACAATTGTGGCGCCCTCTATTTAGGCGCGATAAATATAACTTGTATGTTTTATCCTTTTAGATACAGTAATTTTATATCTAAATAGAAAATTGAAATATTAAAAAGGTGCAACCATTAAGTTATTAATGTGGGTTTTAATATTAAAAAGGTTTATTGTAATTTAATTCAAATATATTGTTTTAATGATATTCTTTAAGAATTAATATTATCAAATTCAGCCTTTTATAATTTTGTTTATATTCTAAGCAGAAGTGTACTTTTTTTTTTTTTTTTTTAAATTCACTAGAGTCTTTAAAATTCTCATGACTATTGCCACATCATTTTAGGAGTTATGCAGTCATCATGACACAAAAAGTGGAAATCTCAATAAACAAAAAGAAATGTATATGTAAAAAAATCATATCATTAGGAAGTGAACAACACTATGATCAATAAAAGACTTTTCTCAAACCGAATTTTTAAAATCTATTTTTTATATTTTTCCCTTTCGTTTATTATTCCATTCCTGATACACATCCATTTGCTGCTAAACGTGTGTGTAAAATACAGTAATCAATGTGTAGAATTTCATTTCTGTTCCATATTTAATGGCAAAATTTTCCATTATAATTTTCGTGATTTAGTATAAAATATTTCTATTCTTTTTAAAATTGTATATTGTAATTACTGATTATTTAGAAAGTGGCAAATTTTTATATGTAGTGAGATATTTGGTTAGATCCTGGTAATATTTAAATTGTAAAAATAAAATGAAAAAAAAAGGAGTCAAACACCATAAAATTTTTATGATGAATTTTCTTCGAGTAACTGGATTCGGGAAATATCCTAGGGGAGGAGATGAATCGACCGTGAGATGCGGTGATTAATAATACCATTGGAGGGCAATGGATGGCAATGCTGTAGCCAATAAAGCTTTAACTGAGGCTCGGCTATTGCCGTTATCCCCCTGTTATGATCAGAGCTTTAATTGCTCAATAACACCTTATCCCTACACTGTTCTCTACAGATAACGGGGAAGACGAAAAAAAGCATTTTTGCTTCGCCCCTTTAAGCCAGTCCTAATAAGGATATCTCCGAGGTTTTCATTCCGAAGAAAGACCAAACAAACGGCTGGCGACCAATCTCCTTAACAAACACAGATTACAAAATTTTTATCAAAATAATCTGCGCCCGAGTAATTAAAAACATTTACTCAGAGGCCTCCACTCAAATAGCCATAAACGGGTTCTTCTCAGAACCCATTCTTAGGAAAAAAGGACTGCCCGCTAAGCCCCTCTTTTTCTCATTAGCGCTAGAACCCCTTATCAGGAAAATAGATAATTCCCTCGCAGTCAGAGGAATACCGCTACCCCTAGTCTCCAGACAGTGCAAAATTGTGGCATATGCCGATGATGTAGTGGCTACGCTCAGAGACTCTGAGTCCATCTACATCTATTTCGGCATATTGCAAAAATTCAGCATGATCTACGCGTTAATGAAAAAATAAAAATAAATAAAATTTTTGGAAATTTCCATAAAACGCGTATGGTTTAATCCCGCAAATCCATCTTCTCACAGTACTGGGGGTTCCGTTCATTGCGACTCCGGTACTACGGCAGAGCAATATTAATTAAAACAGTAATCACCCCGATGCTCATGCATACAATAAACGTAACGGACATAAAGGAAATCCAAGAAAATCAGCTCTATAAACCTGTAATAGATTACTTCTGGAACAACAGGAAACACGAAATTAGGAAAGAATTTTTAAAACTTAAAAGTAACCAAGAGGGATTTTCGCTATCCAAACTAAAGTGCCTATTTTATGTTAAACATGTAAAACCATACAGAAGGCCTTCATTTCAAACGACCATCCGGCACTTTAATTAAATATTTTCGAGGGCATTTTCTTCCCTACTTCGGGACTACGAGGCCATGTTGGTGCCTACGCAGAGGCTGTGCCCGAGTGTTACTACCCACTATGCAAATACATAAAAAAAGTTTAAAACAGATGGAGTAGATATTCTAAAATTAAGATCGCCAGCTTTTTACTGGGAATTTTTTCAGCTATCCAAATACGATACTCCGCGTCTGGGGACAAATACAGAAATACTTTTTAATGACATCAAAAATAGTTGGGGACCACCTTTCATCGAGATTTAGCTTGGCGGATAGCCTATGGGCATCTCCCGGTGAAATGGGTAAAGTCCCGAAATAGATCAAAATCGTACGACCCCCTTCTGTGACGTTTGCCAGAACGTTGAAACGGTGGGACACTTCTTTTACCTTTGTCCACCCGCTCAGCGTATCTGGCGAAGATTGAGTACTGCATACAACTTCCTCAAATTCCGATGCTGTCATTTGAGGAAGTTGTATACTTATAATTCTACGCACCTGTGAAGAAAACCCAGAAATTCACAATTTTTCTTGTGAATGAATGAATCTGGAAAGTGCGGGAAAAAATCCCAGATACAGGATGAAAACATAATCTACGCGAGAGTCCTAAGTGGAGTCTACTTCTACTTACCAAGGTTCTTAGCGGAGGAGAGAGATACCTCCTAGGCAGTAGTTACCAACCTTTTTGGATCATGCCCCACCTCAACGGCTCAACCCCCCTAGCATAATAATCGGCCAAGTTCTGAAAAAGTGTAATATAAATATGTACTTTAAATAAAAAAGGTAAAACTGTTTTTAATTTGACTTTCTTCGATGAATATAAATTTTATATTACACTTTGTATATTATAAAACATAAATCGAACTGAACTCGGGAAAATAAAATCCAAGTTAATGCGATCCTTGAGCTTGATGTTTGCTGCAAAGAGTTTTTATTTGAGGTACTAATTTAGTCATTTTCAATCTCAAATCGTCATGGTTTGTGATATCCAGATGATTTCTTTTTTTCAGTCTAAACAGGTCGAGTGAGGCCTCTTTATTACCTCCTACTATCATGCTCTCCCTTTCGTTTTCTTCCCCTCTCACTACTTGCTGAGCACTCTTTTATACTCCAAAGGCTGATAATGAGAGACATGAACTCCCAATATATCTCTACATATCTGTAGAGACAAAAAAATAAAATAAATAAACAAAAAGAACAGCGATGTTAAAAGGAAAAGGTTATAAAATTAGTATAAATATACTACTCAAATATCAATCAACAGATATCCTTTATTTGTCCTTGAATACATTTTCACCTCTTGTTTTTCATTTTCGATTTTATAAGTAAAGATTCTGATGGTTCGAAATATTGAAAGTATGAAATAATGTTATGAATTGATTCATTTCCAGATCTCTATAAAATGGGGAATCCGAAGTAATTTAACCTCAACAGTCTTGAAACTAGGTGGTAGCTGATATAGCGATTTAAGACTTAGTATCAACAAGCATAAAGGAGATTACGTTCTTTTGTTTCAGAATTAAAACTAGATCAATTTTAATAACATCGAATTGTAAACAATTTCTTAAAAGAACTGGGAGATTCCTTGACTCTTTATCCCATCATCTGAATGAAGAAAACCTGTGTAGATGTAGATAGGGTGTTATTGCGCTAAAGGTTCTAGTCATGGCTGGGTAACGGCAATAGCCAAACCCCAATTAAAACTTCATTGGTATCTATTATCCTGTAAGCACTAAAAAAAAGATCTTAGGTTTCTCATCTCCCTTAAACAATAAACAATTTCTTATTAACAAAAGATATTATAATTAATGAATAAGTTTAAATTCTTTTGGTGTCCTCGGTATGAGAATTATATTTAGCCAAAGGAAGTCAAAACAATATTGAAAATCAATTTACATTTTTATTAATTATTGTTGCTATTTTATTATATATATATATATATATATATATAATTTTTTAAAAATATCTTCTGCAATGAAAGTTTTGTTTCCACGGTGTCAGCATTAACACAACACTTGGATAAATGATTTATTTCAAAGCCAAAATAAAATTAATTAAAATACTTTAAACGTAGGCGACAGAACAGGAATAGAAGAAAAAAATTTCCTATTACAGTGTAATTACTGATTGCAGAAAATCACGATAGTTTGATATTTTTATGTGCATTGCGTGTGACAGGATTTTAATGCAATCGACTTCTTTTTTCCCTCCAACCATTTCCTTTTGATATGTAATTACAATTTCATTGTTTATCTTTAGAATGTGTCACTCACTATTATGTTATTGGATGGTTGATAAACAAAGATAATACTTGATAATAGCGGGGAAAAAAGTACTATACGGTTTTTTTGCAAGCGTGCTAATAAGAAAGTAGCTTTATGGAACCAAAGACAGATCAGAAATAAAGTGTGGGAAATGTATTCTATTTATTTGGTCTTTTGCGAAAAAATAATAATAATAACAATAATAATAAATGACTTTGTAGTGTCACATTTTAGTGTTTTTAGAACTATGTGAAACATTCATTTTTTTGTCATGAAAAGTGACGTCATAAAGAACGTAAGCAAATACAAAGCAATCTGAGATTAAAGCGCCCCCATATTGAAGTAATTTTTTTTTTTTACTTGGAGTAAAAAATATTTACAAAATTGTAAATTTTGTAAATTTACAATTTTTGTAAATTACAAAAATTGTAAATTAAATAGGAAACAATTAAATTAAATAGGAAACAAAACTACATAAATCAACAATTTTCGTTCATTTAAAAATAATTTTACTTGGCATTTAATTTTGTTAAGAATATTTCAATATAAAAATTCCAAACGAAGCTACGCAACGAAAGAGAGCCAAAATTGGAAGAAAAAAAAAGCATTTATTTTCTGTCATGAACTATGTAGCAAAATATTCTATGTACAATCATAACAATTGTAACAATATCTGTAACAATTGATCCAACACGCAGCACGCTACACGTGCAACAATTGATCCAACAATGACAAGACTTATATGGTAGACTTCCATTTGGACGAATATGAACTGCAATTGTCACTCCATCACAGTCAATATCACTATCAAAGTATAGGAATTTATACAAAAAGTAGAGACCGTTTGGTATAATTATATACACACAAACATAAGCACACTCGAATCAAAGGTCTTGGTGTTATGTACAAACCTGTTCTGCTTCAATTCCAATTAAAAAAAACCAGGGTTTGTATGCTCAATAATACACCGCTTGCAATATTTCTTTACACTTCGGTAACCCTCGATGGTGAGTAGACAGTACTGAATGTTAAGTTGCTGTAAACCACGACAATAATATGCAATGGCATGAATGCCTCGGTCGGTAATCATTTCACAAGATTTCACGCTAAGTTTTTTAAGATTCGGACAGTGTTCCGAAAGTAATTTAAGTCCTTGGTCGGTGACGTCACACTTCCCGATATCCAACGCCCTTAAGCGAGGACAGCTACGGGCTAGAACTTCCATACTGTCGTCCGATACGGCTTCGCAACCCCTCACGTTCAAATACCGCAGTTTATAACAGTGACGGGCGATCTGTTTGATGCCAGCATCGGATATTTGGTCGCATTTGGCCACGCTAAGGTACCGCAGGTTTGGTCCGAGTTTTGCTAGTTCGTACATGCCGAAATCGGTCACTTGAGTGCAGTCACTGACGCTAAATTCCCGCAGCATCATGCAGTAACTAGCTACGAATTTGACTCCAATGTCTGTGATGTGAACGCAACGTCTTAGATAGAGATGTGTAAGACGGGGACAGTTTCTTACAATCACCTTAAGATTCGCATCCTCCAGTCCTTGACAATCTGTCATGTCCAAGTGCTGTAGGTACAGTTGACAACTGTGGGATGTTAGAGTTTCCGGATCTGGATCACTCTCTGGTGGTGCTGGAGATGGTAGCCGGGCTTCGATACAAGTCACGTGATAGCAACCTGAAATATAAAAATGATAACACGTGAATTAACAATGAATCGTAACAATTGCATATTTTAGGCATTCGCATCATCAATCGATTTTTTTTGAATTAATTAATCAGAATAAAGAAAATACTACAGTTTCCTACAAGAACTATATTACATTATGCTCAAATTTATAATTAACTTAACCGGCAGGTTTAAGGTAACCAGTGGTGTACCACAAGGATCAGTCCTTGGTCCACTGTTATTGAGTCTGTATATTAATGATATTGGGCAGGATTTGACAAGCGACTACAGTTATTTGCTGATGAAGCAAAGATAAGTAGGGTAATCAGGATTGCTGCTGATATGCAGTCTTTGCAGAATGATTTGAATAGACTGGAATTATGGGCATGAGAAAATGGGTGTCAGTTCAATGTCAGTAAATGTAAAGTCATTCACTTCGGCATGATTAGATATCCAATGTCGTATTATATTAGTGGGATTAGGCTAGAAGAAACTGATGAGGCTAGGAATCTTGGAGTGTTAATAGATAGGAAATTGAAGTTTAGGGGGGGGGGCATGCAGCAAAGACTACAAATACAACTCAAAGATAATTGCAATGCTGATACGAACGTTCACATGTAAAGATAAGGATGTTATTTTGCCTCTTTACAAGGCCTTGATAAGATCTCACAACGGAAACCAGGAGACCAGCACAGAATAGTCGAAGTTTCCGTTGTGATTCTGATATTGGAGGGAGTATAAAGGAGAGTGTTAAAAATGATATGAGGATTGTGGAATACTGATTATGAAGACAGGTTGAGAATTTTAATGCAGACACTAGCAAACAGGAGAAAAGGGATGATATAATTGAGACACACAAACTTATGAAAGGATCATAGAGGATTTCAACTGATGGAATTTTGCAATTCATGGAGGGTGGGGATAGGACAAGAGGGCATCCTTGGAAGCTAAGAATGAAAGCCACCAAGAAGGGTGTGAGGGCTAGATTTTCATGTCAGAGGTGGTGCGTGATTGGAATGGATTGCCATTCGATATTGTGAGTGTGAATGAATTCAAAAATAAGTATGATAGTTTTTGCGTGTGGTATGTGGCCTCCCTCGATGAGTTCCTGACTCCCTGGTGGTGTCTCTCTTAATAATAATAATAATAATAATAATAATAATAATAATAATAATAATAATAATAATAATAAAATAAACAAAAAGAAAACTATAGCCAATGATAAAGAAAAGAAAACTCAGAGAAAATATAAATAAAGAAAAGATAATAAAAAGAAAACTATGGAGTATGGCCTTTATCCATTAATTACATTGAAAATAGCCATCGAGTAAAAAAAATTTTACTCGATGCTTGTTCAATATTTTAAAAATATTGAGTTTGGCGCCACCTGGTAGACAATTATTAATAGTAATAATTTTTATTGGATTCTCAATTTTTTCCAAGAGCATTTTTTTTCTTATTTTTCTTTCCGTCCACTAACCTCAAATCTTAAATCTTATTCCTTTCTCCTTCTCATTCGACAAACTTTGCGCTGCTAAAATACAACATTTTCATATTTCGTCTAGAACTTGAAGGTTTCAAATGCAAGTTCTCTATCCTGATAGTTTAGTGGTTCAGATGAATTTTAAATTGGATGACTTATTTCCTTTTTCTTTTTCTTATTTCTCAGAGAGTTTTGAAACTAAAGTGTAGTATCGCGAGAGTCTGGTGAACGAAACCTGGTTAGTTTCCATGAAAAAAAAAAGAAAAAATATTAATAAAATAAATAAATAAATCCTGCTTTGTTTCTCACAGACCCCCTCCTCATTTCACTTCCTAAGTTTGAAAGCTCCTCCGAGCACGCACACATCATAGATGCTTCAGACTATCCTGTCCGTGACCGATAATAATAATAATAATAATAATAATAATAATAATAATAATAATAATAATAATAATAATAATCGATTATATTGATTTATTGATTTCTAAAATATTTACACAAATTACAATAATCGTCTTCAGTGACTTTCCAACTTGTAATTTTTACAAAATTCAGCACTAAGTGCTGCATATGTGCTTCATTTTCTACATTGCATTTCAATTAAAATTTTGATAACAATATTTTTTGCATCTATAATTACAACAACGTGTTCTAATTTTAACAATGAAGATTACACGGAATTTTTGAATAATGAAATAATTTCTTTTTTTTTAAGTGTAATAACATTTATTTATTTATCATCATGCAAAGTATTTACATATATACAATAAAGTATAATATTACATTTCCTGTTCAGTACTAAATGTAGAGTACTGCGATTTTTTAAAATATAAATGTACATAATTTTTTTTCAATATCAATATCTTTATTATTATTATACTCCTTACTGACTGTTTTGCTACATAATCTACAGTCATTGATTATAAGGATTACGTGTAGATGAATGAGGCAGATTTATCCCACCTACTTTGAAGCTTGGGTTAGCTTTTATGAAGAGAGTGGGATTAGCCTTCACTATTTATGTTGTTACTGTGTATATATGGGATGTAGGCATTGGATGCTGGTGATTTGTGATGAGTATGTTAGTGTTAATGGTATTTTAACTTTGTTGGTATATTTTCCAGAGTTCGTGTTTACTGTTCTGTAGTTATCTACGTGTTTCAAATTTCTTGGTAGATTGTTGAGTTGCGTGGGTATCTGATGTGATCTCACAAAAGAACCGTATGAGTTGTTGAAGGGTGTAGGGATGTAGAGAGTTGTTGTAGGTCGTGTTACACGATATGTGTCTCTGTTGTTTCAATAAGTGATGTTGAAGTAATTCCTTATTAATGTTATGTAGTGTTTCAGGTTTTTAATGCTCAGGATTCTGTGTATCGCCATGTGCTTGTCGGATATTGGTTGTTGCGTATAAGGTGTCCAAATCATTGTTGACGCAATTCTCTTATGTAAATTGCGTGAGTAAAAAAGCCAGTGACATATAAACAGGGGCACTCCTAAACAGGAGCAGGCAAAATAGCAGTAAATATAATAATTTCTTATGTAATATTTCTAATTTTGTTAGGTGGCTGTTTGATGTGTTTGTATAGACTGTTATACGTATCTGAGTAGGGATTCGCAGATACCGTGATATAGGAGGTTTTTTTATATAATAATAATAATAATAATAATAATAATAATAATAATAATAATAATAATAATAATAATAATAATAATGCAATCGAAGTTGGCCAACTGTGGCTTAAACACATCAAAGTCATCCCAATAGTTCTCGGTGCACTTGGCGCAATTTCAAAGAAGCTATCCAAATATTTACAGCAATTAAACATCAACGAAGTGACCCCATATGACCTACAAAAAATAGTTACTTAGAACAGTCCATATTTTACGACGCTACCTGACAGACTATTCTTAGATTCTTGGGTAGAATCTGAATTGTTCTCAATCACCAATAAAATTGCTGTTTAAATCTTGCTTTGACTGTGTATCAATTATGTGAATTAATAATAATAATAATAAACCGAGCTAAGAATCAACTATGCCGAAATATGCTGTTAACTTAATAACATCTAAAGATCAATCTATACAAGGCTCTATGTATTACAGATATGAAGTATGCTTTGCCTTCTTACTTCAGATGGCTATATTGATGCGATCTTCTAAAGGCATATGAAGATGTACACAAAATTGCAAACCAGACATACAACCTTAACGTATATACTTTATACTTATTGTTATTAAATGTATATAAATATGGAATAATAATCAAAAGTATAAAATATATGTTAAAAAAACTAAATGATAAGTAGTAATACAATTTAAAAACATGATTAGCAATATGAATGTCATTAAAAAAAAAAGAAAGAAAGAAAAAGAAAGAAACAGATAGTAAGCACAGAGAAACCAACTGGAAAACCAAGCAAATCGAGACGCACTCGATCAAATGTATAATGACAAGTGAATTGGAAAGAAGGGAACACCTTTAGGGATCAGATTTCAAGACGATTGTTAATACACTGAAGGGTAAAGTTGTAGAGAAGTTGGTGGGCTTACATGGGGAAATTGTATACAAGTTATCGAGCTGATTAATTAAAAGTAAAACCAGTTTCAATTTCCTGGTCTGCTAAGACGAGATGATCAGTGCCGTGTGCATACCATAAAAAGAAAGTCGGATACAGATACTGTATTGAGAAACGTCTGCAGATGAAGAAAAGATTTTGTACCATTAGGCTAGGATTTTGCAATCCATGACTATGCGGTTAGATGTAATCTGTTAATACTGTACAAAAAAAGTATATAATTTGGTTTGTCAGAAATGTAAAAAGCACTAATAATAAGTAGAATTAAATTATACGTAATAAATACAGTACTGCAAATAGTCTTGCAGAGTGTGTGTTAATGAAACA
This sequence comes from Typopeltis vanoorti, assembly GCF_054136105.1. Classification (NCBI taxonomy): domain Eukaryota; kingdom Metazoa; phylum Arthropoda; class Arachnida; order Uropygi; family Thelyphonidae; genus Typopeltis; species Typopeltis vanoorti. Next base: position 57,530,839 of record NC_143561.1, read on the forward strand.
TCCTTTTAACCGCATCCTTCGAGAAACTATAACTACGGTTCAAAGAATGCAAGATGACATTCTACAAAGCCTTATAAGGACTGGCTTAAAGGGGCGAAGCAAGAATGCTTTTCATATTCCCTGTTGTCTGTAGAGGGCAGTGTAAGGATAGGGTATTATTGAGCTATATCAAGCTCTGATCATGGCAGGAGGGGTAACAGCAATAGCCGATTCTCAGTTAGAACTTCATTGGTTACATCATTGCCATCCATTACCCTCCCTAGATACCTATTTTAGTCGCCTCGTACGACATGCATGAGCTACATTGGGGCTATTCTTATCCCGGCCACCACACGGGAATGGGGATTTCTTCTTAGTCCTTATAAGGACTGGCTTAGAGGGGCGAAACAAGAATGCTTTTCATCTTCCCCGTCATCTGTAGAGGACAGTGTAGGGATAAGGTGTTATTGAGCAATTACAGCTCTGATCATGGAGGAGGGTAACAGCAATAGCCGAGCCTCATTAGTTAGAACTAATGAGGCTCATATGAGTTAGAACTTCATTGGCTACAGCATTGCCATCCATTACCCTCCAAGGGTATTGCCATATTTAAAGGTAAAGCCGTCTCTAAAAATTCGGACGATCCCTAGGCCACTCAATCGTGGGCGAAAGACCGTCCATCTCAGCGTTGGCTCCACCCACACGCCACCACCGAGCCGAACCGCTCAAATTCCGAGGAAAATAATTCACCGACAAAGCCCCTCAGCGGGCCGTGCCGGAGAACACTCTCCCCGGAGACTCAAATTGCTCCCTTAAGGCAAAAACCTTAAAAGAGCGAACTCAAAAACTCTCGAATCTCATCACCCAAGGGGGTAACAGCAACAGCCGAACCTCAGTTAAACTTCATTGGTACAGCATTGCCATCCATTACCCTCCTAGGGTATTGGATTAAATGAATCAATCACTGCATCTCACGGTCGATTGATTCCCCCACTAGTCAAATGCAAACGTTTTTAGTACAATGTAATTTAAGTTAGTATTGGTGTCTAATGAAGAACTGTATATATAAAAGTAATTTTTATTAATAAAAAAATAAAAGTCAATGTTCTCAATGAATTATTTATTTTCATCATTTTTTTTTAAAAAAAAATTAAGATATTTAATTTAAAAATAATGCAAAAATTTCTTTAGTTTCTTTAAAACTATAGACTTTATTAGATCAGTCCTACAATAATATCGCAGATTTGTGAAAAAAAAATCAGTGTTTCTATACTGATGATCCTATAAATATGTGATTACGCAATGCTGTGGATATAAAGAAAAGTTTAAAAGCATTATCAATAATATGGATCGGATTTTCGGTCTTTTCTTTCTTTCTTTTTTTTTTTTAACCCTACACTGACTTCGGGTTTTATAGCATTCATTACGAATGTTGATTATCCCATGCTATTTTATCTTAAAAAAACAAACAACAACAACAAAAAAAAAAACCAGTAAATTTACAGGATTAGGATTTAGAAGACATTTATGTCTTACCCGTTAAATATTTTTAAAATGCCAAAGGTTATCACTTAACTGTTTCCCACCTTTTTCTCAATTGCAGAAACTATGTAAAACGATTCTAGCACTTCTTATTTTAAAATATATCCATTAAAATCCACACAACATAGCAAATAAAAATCTTCAAGCAACTTTAAAAAGAACTTAAAAAATCGTTATTAGTAACATAATTGATGTTATTTTAACAGTATATGTACACAAGAATATGTATAAGGGAGAATGTATTTCAACATTCCATTGTTAAAGCACACCGATTTGTTATAATGAATGCAGTATATCGGCTTATATAAAATAATTATAACTCAATAACTGAAAAACATAACTCACTCAACAAAATTTGATCATCATCATGCGTATCAAGGATTTAGGCCTAGCATGGCCTGTTTCGGCCTTAGAAGTCATCGTTGAATCGTTTAAGAGGACGTCCTGGTTTTCTTTTTCCTAATGGCTTGTACTTTAAGGCTTGTTTTGGTAATCTTTCTGTTTTCATTCTTTGAACGTGTTCCATCCATTTATGTTTATATTTTTTAATTTTTTTCTATTACTGATTCTTGGTTTAATTCTTTCATCATTTCTTCGTTTCTTTTGTGATCAAATACAGTATACTTTGCAGTTTTTCTCATAAACTTCATTTCTGCTGTTGTTAATCTTTGTTTGTCTTTTTGTTTTATTGTCCAGATTTCGCTTCCATACATTAAGACCGGTAGGGCTAATGTATTGTATACTTTTAGCCTGGTTTGTTTTTGAACTAGGTTCGGTTTAAACACAGAGTTAATTACACCTGTTATTTTTAAATATATTTTTTAAATATCTCGCAATTTTTAGGTTTCTATCTTTTTCATTTTCATATGTGACCATACATCCTAGGTAGTTAAATGAATTCACCTGTTCTAAAATCTTGTTATCTATTACTATTTTAGTTCTTGCTGGATCTTGTCTTTTAAAGGCCATCGTTTTTTTTTTTTTTTTTTTTTTCTGTTGATATTAGCACTCCAAAATCTTTGGCTGTTTCATTTAAATTTAAAATATCTTTCTGAAAGTTATCTTCAGAATTTGTAATTATTATTTGATCACCAGCAAAAAAGGAGAATGTTTAAGTTCACAGTAGGAGAAAGTTTAGTACCTTGATGGAAATTTTTGTTCCATTTTATTATTAATTCATTTATCTAAATGAAATAATAATGTATAAAACAAAAATATAACTCAATATTGAAATATTAAAAAGAGTTGCTGAAAGGGGACATCCCTGTCGGACTCCTTGGTTTATCTCTCTCGTATATGATAGTTCATAATTTAATCTTATTTGTATTTGATTATTCTCACTTGACCTGATTAGTCACTTCACATAAGGAAACACACATTACTTTCAAGTCTCAACGAAATCAAAACTGGACAGAAAACATTGGAAACAACCGCAAACTGGAAAAGGTTAAGAAACTCTGGAAAAAGAAAAACGTCGTGAAATATGCTACATGGAACATTAGAAGCATAGCACATAAAGAAAAGAATTAGATAAAATTTTAAATGACGAAAATATAGAAATTGCAGTTCTTACAGAAACAAACAAGAAACTTAAAGGAACAAAAGAAACAGCTAACTACAATATCATATATATTGGAATGGACAAACAAATGCATACAAAAGCTGGTGTAATGATTTGAATCCATAAATAAATTAAAGCAAAAATGACTCATTATACTGGAATGAAAGAATATTAGAAGTGCAATTAAAATTAAATAAAGAAAATTTAGCAGTGTTGGAGTGTATGCCTCTGAAGAAGGAAAAGAAGAAGAAAATGATTACTTTTACAAAGAGTTGCAAGGAATATATGAAAAATTAAATAAAACAGACCATATAATTATAGCCGGAGATCTTAATGCCAGAATAGGAATGAAAAAAATTAACAATAATATACAAAAATTTGGAGAACCAACAGTAAACAAAAATGGAAAGCGACTCATTGATTATACAATATATAATAATTTAAAAATAATGAATGCATTTTACAAACATAAAACTATACATAAATATACGTGGTGTGCAAGAGAAAAAAAATCAATAACAGACTACTTTATAGTAAATGAAAAAGCAGCAACCTCTTCCTAGACGTTAAAGTTAGAAGAGGGCTAGAAATTGACACACATCACTATTTAGTACAAGCAAAACTAAGATTTCCACCAAACTGGCTACAAAAAATAAACAAACTAGAGAAACAAAATCTAAATACAAAGTAAGACTACTAAATGATTCAAGTATAAGAAATTTATACGAACAGAGGATTAATAACTACTTAGAAAAAATAGAAGAAAATGAAGACATTGAGAAAGAATGGAATAATATAAAAGAAATTATCGCATCAGCAGCATATGAAAGTCTAGGAACACACAAAAAATATCATAAAAATAAAAAATTACATATATGGGACAATGAAATAAAAACAATAATTGAAAATAAAAAGTTGGCTTTTAAAAGAAGGTTAAGTAGCAAAAAACAAAAAGATGAAATTGAATATAAAAAAAAAAAAAAGACGAGCAATAGTCAAAAGAGAAACCAGAAAGAGACACAGAGAAAGCTGGGAAAAATTTGTATCATATCTAGAAAATGACATAGAAAATGGACTGATTCATTCAATCCAATACCCTTGGAGGGTAATGGACGGCAATGCTAGCCAGTGAAGCTCTAACTGAGGCTCGGCTATTGCTGTTACCCTCCTACCATGATCAGAGCTTTAATTGCTCAATAACACCTTATCCCTACACTGTCCTCTACAGATAACGGTTAAGATGAAAAGCATTCTTGCTTCGCCCCTTTAAGCCAGTCCTTATAAGGACTATAAGGGGCGAAATGAAGATAGGAATAAATCAATCGACCGTGAGATGCGGTGACTGATTCATTCAATCCAATACCCTTGGAGGGTAATGGATGGCAATGCTGTAGCCAGTGAAGCTCTAACTGAGGCTCGGCTATTGCTGTTACCCTCCTGCCATGATCAGAACATGAATTGCTCAATAACACCTTATCCCTACACTGTCCTCTACAGATAACGGGGAAGATGAAAAGCATTCTTGCTTCGCCCCTTTAAGCATACTTGCATTAAAAATAATTACACCAGAAACTTACAAAATACCTTAAATGATATGATAACAATGAAAGAATTAAAGGACAACCTAAATAAAATAATATATATGGATGCAATTTTCTGTTTAAAACTACTTATAGAAAAACAGAAGAGAATTTAATTTGGAAACTCATCTTTTGTTTATAGATATATTACTATTTGATATATTACAAAGAATAAATATACCTGCTATTTTACTACATGCAATATTGAATATATATAAAGACAATGAAATAAAAATAAAAAAATAAATGAAAAGTTATCTGAAAAACAATCTAACAACCAAAGAGTAAGAGACAGGGATGCTCTCTGCCTCCAACACTTTTCAATATTTACATTAATGGAATATTAATACAGTGAACACCTTAAACAATCAAGGTATAGAAATTTCCCGGAATAACAAAATAAATACGCTATTATTTGCAGATGATCAGGTAATAATATTAGATAGGGAAGACAATTTACAAAGAGCAATATATAATTTAAACATTATAGAACAGTTTGGAATGAAAATTTCCATTGATAAAACTAAAACAATGGCATTTTGTGGACAAACTGCGGTTAGAAGCAAAATAGTTATTAATAATAAAATAATAGAACAGATAAATACTTTCAGTTATCTTGGATGTGAAATATCATATGAAGGAGAAAAAGACATAAAATTAAAAACTTCAAAATTTTTACAGATTATAGGCCTGATAAATAGAACACTCAACCCAAATATAGTACAAAAAGAAACACGCTTGAAAATATACAATACTTTAGCAGTGCCCACATTATTATATGTCAGTGAAATTTAGGCAATAAACAAACAAGACAAACAAAGAATAAAAACAAGTGAAATGAGATTTATGAGAAGAAGTGCAAAATACACATTATTAGATCAATAAAGGAACGAAGACATTTTAAAAGAACTAAAAACAAAATCAAAGAAGAAAAACTAAACAATTATAAACAAAAATGGATCGAACATGTAAATCGAATGGCCAACACTCGATACCCTAAACAAATACTAAAATATAAGCTAATTGGAAAGAGAAGGCAGGGTAGACCTCAAAAAATGATACTGGATGGATAATGAGAACGGAACAGACCAATATGGTCTATACCCGTAATCAGTGTTATGATGATGATGATGATTATTCTCATGTATACTTATGATAGCTTTCAGAATATTATTTGGTATTTGTCTTTCTTTTAATATTAAATAAAATGCTTCTTTTCAAATGCTTTTCAAAGTCAATAAATGTAAGATGTGTTTCTAAATTGTATTCCCCTCTTTTCTCTACTATTAATTTTAGGCAAAAGGCCGGGTCTATACATGATCGTCCTTTTCTAAATCCATTCTGTACTTCTAAAATAAAGTTTTCAGAATATTTTATTAGTTTGTTATTTAAAATTCTACTATATATTTTACTATTTATTATTATATTTATAGAGGAATTTAAAATATATCTCTATAATTTTAAGGTCATCTCTACTATCTTTTTTAAAGATATTGATCACAAATGTGAGTGTAAGAGCGAAAATGGTATATAACTATGTTAATGACGGGAATGGGATTTGACATGGGAATGTTGACGAGGTGAGAACGATTTCGGGTTTGTGTTCGTCCGGTTCGGACCAATCGTATAGAATAGAGATCTGCAAGTTGTCCAATTGGGTCAGGTAGACTGCAAACAAGGGTATACTAAAGAACATGAGGGTAGATTATTATGTCTATACATGAATGCTAGGAGTATCAGAAACAAAGGGGTAGAGTTCGTTGCCTTAGTCAATATGTTGCGACCTCAGATTGTAGGAATTAGTGAGACCTAGATATCTGAATCAGACCTATTAACTGGTATCGAGTGTCATGGGTGCAGTGTTTTTAGGAAGGATAGAGTGGATAGGAGAGGAGGGGGGCGTGCTGCTAATGATATTGGATGACTTAAATCCAGTTAGAGTTGAGACCTATGATTGTAGTAATACTACTAACAATATTTCACGTGACAGTGAGTTTAGAGCCATCTGGTGCGAGGTGGAATCTAATAAGACAAATTACAGAGTGGGGTGTTGTTACAGACCTGGTGGATCGGTTGCTGGTGATGAAGAAATGCATCACCAAATAGAAAAGGTGAGCGCGAAAAGATAATCATAATGGGAGACTTTAATTATACAAATATTGACTGGGTAGCAGAAGAATCTTGAGAATAATGAAAATGCATTTATTGAGCTGTTGCGGGACAACTTCCTTACGAAGCATGTGACAGAAGGAACTCGAGGTCAAAGAGTAAATTTGATTATAGTGTCCGAGGGCATTTCAGTTAAAGACCTAACTATTCTGCCTCCAGTTGGTGACAGTGATCATGCGGTACTCACTTGGGAAGTGACTAAGTTTATGAATGTTCCATTCAGAAAAGGTTACATGCTGAACTACAAAGCAGGAAATTATGATCAACTGAGGAGTATACCGACTTCAGTGGAATGGGATCGGTTGCTGGATGGAAAGGATATCAACAATGTATATGAAGCATTTAAACAATACTTAAATGATGCGATATCAGAATGTGTCCCGAGAGTTCGAAGAATAAATAGAGTAGGAGTCAAATGGATGTGTAATCTTATTAAGCAAGAGATTCGTAAGAAAAGGACGATGTGGAAGGAATACCGTTTGCATAAGAATGACGTCCGTTATGAACGTTATAAGCAGCAGGCTAGAAGAGTCACAACTGTTGTAAGGAAAGCAAAGTCTGATTATGAAAAGAAACTGGCTCTGCGTGCGAAAGACAACCCATAAGAATTCTATCGAATGCTGCAAGTAAAAGAAAGAATGAATATGAAAGAATAACTCTTCTAAATCCAGATGGAGTGAGGGTTAGTGATGCAGAAGAGGTTGTTCAGTTAATGAGTGTCCATTTCGTTAAAAGCTATCCACCTGGTGAACGCAACATTGAGCTCACTGTTGCCTCTTCACTAGATGAAGAAACGCAGGTGTCTGAGGCCGAAGTATTAGAGCTGTTGCACAAACTGAATAAGAATTCAGCAATAGGGACTGGTGGAATATCAGCATGTGTGCTAAAAGAGTGTTCAGCTGAATTGATCATTCCTTTGACCAGGATGTTTAATACGAGTCTCAGATCAGGGAAGATTCTGCGGGAATGGAAGGAATGTATGGTAATTCCATTGCACAAGGGTGGTGCAAAGACCGATGTATCAAACTATCGACCAATTAATATCTCAGGAGTGGTGGTGGTGAAGATTTTAGAAAAATTAGTTAGGGCCCGCATTCAGAAATGGGTTGACAGTGAATCTCTACTTTGCAATGAATAACATGGGTTTACTAAGGGAAGGTCATGTTTTAGCAAATTGCTTACATTCTGTAACAATGTTACCATTGAACTAGACAAGGGGAATGGATACACCAGGATACTTTTGGATTTTGCTGAGGCTTTTGACAGAATACAACATGACAGACTGCTGCATAAATTGGAGAAAATGGGTTTGGGTTATACAACATTAGCATGGATAAGAGGATAGCTGACTGATAGATATCAAAATATTACGGGGGATCTGAGTCTGCAACGTAACAATTTATGGTAACAAGTGGTGTACCCAAAAGGATCAGTGCTTGGTCCACTGTTATTCAGTCTGTACATTAATGATATTGGGAAGGATTTGACAAGCGACATACAGTTATTTGCTGATGATGCAAAGATAGGGAGGGTATTCAGGAATGCTGCTGATATGCAATCTTTGCAGAATGATTTGAATAAGCTGGAATTGTGGGCATGGGAAAATGGGTGTAAGTTCAATGTCAGTAAATGTAAAGGCATTCACTTCGGCATGATTACTTATCCAATGTCGTATTATATTGGTGGGATTAGGCTAGAAGAAACTGACGAGGCTAGGGATCTTGGAGTGTTAATAGATAGGAAGTTGAAGTTCAGGGGCCATGTAGCAAAGATTGCGAATACAAGTCAAAAAATAACTGCAATGCTGAAAAACGTTCACATGTAAAGGTGATAAGGATGTTATTTTGCCTCATTACAAGGCCTTGATAAGACCTCACTTGGACTGTTGTGCGCAGGTCTGGTCTCCTGGTGTGGTCTTCTTTCCGATGTGATTCTGATATATTGGAGAGAGTGCAAAGGCGAGTGTTAAAAATTATATCAGGATTGTGGAATACTGATTATGAAGACAGGTTGAGAATTTGTAGATTGCAGACACTAGCAAATAGGAGTGATATGATTGAGACATACAAACTGCTGAAAGGGTCATACAAGATTTCAATTGATGGGATTTTTCAATTTATGGAGGGTGGGGAAAGGACGAGAGGGCATCCTTGGAAGCTGAGAATGAAGGCTGCCAAGAAATGTGATTAGAATGGATTGCCAGTGGATGTTGTGGGTGCAAGCAGTGTGAATGAATTCAATAATAAGTATGATAGCTGGTGTGTGTGTGTAGTATGTGGCCTCCCTCGATGAGTCTCTGACTCCCTGAAGGTCTCTCTTAATAATAATAATAATAATAATAATAATAATAATAATAAATGCTTTTTTGTATTCTATTGGTGGGTTACTTGTTGAATAGATTTTATTTAAAAATAACAGGAGTCTTTCTTTGAACCTTATTCCTGCATATTTATATAATTCTTAAGCCAACATATCTTCTCCAGGTTATTTCCATTTCTTGTTTCTTTCAGGCTGATTTCTAATTCTTCTTTAGTTATTTCGTTTTCATTTTCATAAAATGCTTGCCAGTTATCTTTTTTAAAATATATATCGAAATGAAATTTAGAAATTCTTCTAATTTCATTTCGGTGTTTAATTTTACATTTTCTTTACTATCTGTACTTAAATATTTCAAAATCTTATATACATTGGGTCTTATTTTATATAAATTTTAGAAAAAACTTTTTTGGGCCTTCATTTATTCCTATATTATTATTATTATTATTATTATTATTATTATTATTATTATTGAAAGTTTATTTTTTACTTGGTCAGACTATAATAAATTTACTTTAATCTTTATCCAAGTGTGTGCAAAGAAAGTTTGCGCCTGAAAGTATCTTCATGACTGGGATAAAGTGGTACAACATCGGGCAACTCCTTGCAAAGGTGAAGCAAGCTACCAACACTCCTATCTCAGTATCTCCCATATATATGGGAGATACTGAGATAGGAGTTAATTATTATTAAGAGTTTTTATTATAATTAAGAGATACCTTCAGAGAGTCAGAGACTCACCGAGGGAGGCCATTTACTACACGCAAAAGCTATCATACTTATTCTTGAATTCATTCAGACTGCTTGCACTCACAACATCCAATGGCAATTGGATGTTGTGAGTACAAGCAGTTATTCCCAATCACGCATCCCCCCCCCCCCCCCCCCGAGAGAAAAATCTAGCCCTCACGCCCTTGGCGGCCTTCATTCTCAGCTTCCAAGGATGCCCTCTCGTTCTTTCCAAACATAAATTGAAAAATTCCATCAATTGAAATCCTGTATAACTCTTTAGAAGTTTTAATACGTATAGAAAACTGGAATGTAAGAGGAATAGCATATAAAGAAATAGAATCTCAATCATATCACCCCTCTTTCTCCTATTTGCTAGTGTCTGCAGTCTACAAATTCTCAATCTGTCTTCATAATTAGTAATCCACAATCCTGATATCATTCTGATAACATCCTGATATTATTGTTAAATAACCTCTATCTATTTTTATTCTAGCTTTTATTATTCGTTCATTCCATAATTGATAATATTTTAATTGTTTTGAAAAGGAATTATGAATCCAAATCATAACCCCTGCTTGTGCTCTTTGGTCTTTGTCAACTCCACTATATATTACATTAAAATTTTCGGTTCTCATGGTTCCTGTTAATTTCTTTTTTTGTTTAGGAGTGATTACTGCTATTTGAAAATTTCGTTCATTTAATGTTTGGTCTAATTCTATTTCTTTACATGCTGTTCCTCTTACGTTCTAGTTTGCTATACGTATTATATTTTGTCGTTTCCATTTTCGTTTTACCTTTTTCATTCCAGGGTCGTTTTCCATAGATTCATTTCGATTACATTTCTCTGTTGGCTTAAAAGTAGATTAATGTTTTCCATGTCAGGTGACTAGCCTGGCGATGTTTAGTCCAGTGATAGGCCTGCTACCTTAAGGCTTCTGAACTAGCCTTCTTACAAATTTAAACTCATAGGAGGAATAGGGTATACTGAAGGGGACATAGATATAGGCTATAAATGGAAAGATCCCATAGCCCCTGGAGTACTCTAATAGCATAAGAATCATAAAATAAAAAGAGTTGCATGATAAGGCCTTATAGGAAAGATTAAAGTGAGTGGATCTTCCTCAAAGTAGAGGAATCCAGCTAGAGAACGATGGGAGTGTCACTTTCCTTACAAAATAAAATTATATATACAATTAATTTAGTCCTATTGTTTTCCCTTTTTATTATAGCCACACTGATTTACGTAAGGATTTTGCATTTTTTTTATCAACAAATTCAACATATTCATTGACATTATTAATTTCCGCAATATTTGTCTTCATGTTTATTTAATTAGTTTGAGTGGTAATGTTCCGGATGATTACATTTTTCATTTTTAATCTTAAATGCCATTCAGAAATTTTATTATAAATAAAATTTCAAATATAATAATTCTTTAATTTAAAAAAGTTCAAATTTTTCTTTAAAAAATTGTAAATTTTTTAAAGAGTTTATAGAAACACCTTTTTTATTATCTACAATTTATTCTATATTTTTAAGAATTTGTTACATCAAGTCAGCAGTGGAAAGCCCTTGGAGGGTAATGGATGACAATGCTGTAGCCAATGAAGTTTAACTGAGGCTCGGCTGTTGCTGTTACCTGCTGGGGCGCAGAGATTCGAGAGTTTTGAGTTCGCTCTCTTAAGGTTTTTTGCCTTAAAGGAGCAATTTGAGTCTCCGGAGAAAGTGTTCTCCGGCGCGGCCCGCTGAGGGGCTTTGTCGGTGAATGATTTTCTTCGGAATATGAGCGGTTCTGCTCGGTGGTGGTGTGTGGGTGGAAGGCCATCACTGAGTGGAGCCACCGCTGAGATGGACGGTCTTTCGCCCACGATTGAGTGGCCTAGGGATCGTCCGAATTTTTAGAGTTGGCTTTACTTACACATCGCCAATGAAGTTTTAACTGAGGCTCGGCTATTGCTGTTACCCTCCTGCCACGATCAGAGCTTAGCTCAATAACACCTTATCCCTACACTGTCCTCTACAGATAACGGGGAAGATGAAAAGCATTCTTGCTTCGTCCCTTTAAGCCAGTCCTTATAAGGACTATCAAGTCAGCAGCACTGAAGGATTATATTGGACCTGTTCCTCACATACGCACGAAAGAAGAAGTAGAAACTGCAGTTACAAATCTCACACAACAAATTAATTAATTCTGCTATAAAGGTAGCTTCCTCTTACAAATCTGTCCGCAAGCCAGATCGTTTGCCTGAAGACATCATGAAGTTGATCAGAGACAAAAACAGAGCTAGGAAAAGATACCGTAACACGTGTGCGCCACAAGATAAAATAAATCTAAACAGATTAAATGGGGCAGTAAGAGATGCACTCAGAGCCCATAGAGACCAAGTATGGGATGAAAAGTTATCCTCCATTTCTCCTACTGATCACTCCATCTGGAGACTACTGAAAAATATCAAAAACAAAGACAGATCCCTTCCCCCAATATTCTCTGACCAGGGCCTTGCTCACACAGATGTAGACAAAGCAGAAGTTATAGCACACAACTTAGAGGAGCAATGCAGGCCTTCGTATGGAAACTTTGACTTTAACCACATATATAAGATTCACAGCAAGGTCAGACACTCACTCAAACTTCCCATCTCCAGCACAGACCATATTGCACCAACATCACCTGCTGAGTTATATGACATTAGTAAAAAATTAAAGAACAAAAAAACTCCTGGGCCAGACGGCATTACTATTCGGGTGATTAAACTTCTGCCCCGAAAAGCAGTAGTGCACCTGACCAGTATAATAAATGCAATTTTAAGATTTCACTATTTTCCTTCCACCTGGAAACTGGCTGACGTAATTCCTATACATAAGCCAGGCAAAGACCCACACCTACCGCAAAATTATCGTCCAATCAGTCTTATCTCAAATCTGGGTAAGGTTGCAGAGAAGGTCATCCTCTCACGACTCCAAACCTCAGTAAATGACCTAAACATCCTCCCTAAAGAACAGTTTCGTTTCAGGCAACACCATAGTACTACCCAGCAAATCCACAGAATTGTGGAATACATCACCACCAGCTACAACTGGCACCAGTGCACAGGCGCTGTTTTCCTAGACTTATCCAAAGCATTTGACAAAATCTGGCATTTTGGACTCCTGCACAAACTTATCTCAGCGGGTACCTCACTAAAAATGGTTCACTTAATCCATTCATATCTTTAGAATAGATCAATGCAAGTAAAAATCAACGGTTCTACATCCTCTCAACGCCACATCTTTGCTGGAGTGCCGCAGGGATCTCTACTGACTCCATTGCTGTTCTCTATATACATGTCAGACATCCCGCACGATCCGATGACTTCCATTTTGGCCCTGTATGCGGACGATACGGCAATACTAACCAGATCTCTCAGACCCCATTTCATTACCAGAAAGCTTCAAGAAAACCTTCTAAAGGTGGAGGGTTGGTTCTCCAAGTGGAGATTGGAAGTCAACCCCCAGAAAAGCTCAGCCGTTCTTTTCTCAAAAAGGCCGATGTCTCCTGCAGGAGATGTGTTACTATTCAATACTAAAATTCCCTGGCAGACAGAAACAAATTACCTGGGTGTAATTCTCGACAAAAAGCTATCTTTCAACCAACACATCAAATCTGCGTGCACAAAGGCATTTAAAGCCATAGCTCAGATCTATCAGCTAATTAATAGAAATAGCAAGCTCAGCAACAGAATCAAATTGCAACTATACCAGATGACGATTCGTCCTATAATCACCTATGCCTCTCCGGCCTGGAGCCACACCTCTAATGCTAACATTATCAAAATACAGCGAGTGCAGAACAAGTGCTTGCGAATGATTCTAAACGCCCCGTGGTATGTTAGAAACAATCAACTCCATAGAGACACAAATATTCCCTATATTTTCTCTTTTCTACAATCCTTAGCATCCAAGTTTTTCCTAAAGACGTCCACACATCCCAACGATTTGGTTCAGCAAGCTGCAGCATACGATCCAACGGACATATTCAAATATAGAAGACCAAAAGCTATATTAGCCTCCTTTAGTGATGCATAATCTCCATGCCCATTCAGGGCGAGCAAACTGCTCATAAATTTTACCTTCACTGCAACCACAACAGATAGCGGGGAATATGAAAAGCATCTTGCTTCACCCCTAAAGACATAAATGTCAATTGCCAATCAAGTAGCATTTTGCAATGCTTGCTGAATTTGAATGTTTTTAGGATCGACGACCATAAGAAAATCAGAAGCATGGTCTATTTTTCCTATAAAAGTCGCATGTTCATGTAGTGAGAATCCTTTCTCACGTGCTATTTTAACATACGATACTCCTTTTCATGACGCTTTTTAATTTTTGTTAGTGTTAACCGTTTAAGTTTGATTTCACAAACTTCGTTACATTTCCTCTTCCCACTCATAACTGTATGTAAAAAAAAAAAATAAATAATAATAATAAAATAAAATAAAAAATTGTAAAGCGCCCACGACTTTGCTGCAACAAAGCTGAAATAATATTAAAGCGTGCATCGATACAACTATTACTGCAGTATACTAAATTACTAGTGTCATCCAAATGTATTTAGTATTGCTGTATTTATAAAAAATAACACGTAATACTAAATACATTTGGATGATGCATGTAATGGAGAAGCGGATAAAACGTAATGATGCGTGAAATTCAGATATTCCACTTCACCATTAGGCACGCACATTCTATTTATTTTATTTATTTATTTATTTTTGTTGCTGTTGCGGAAACAGCTCTGTTAATGTTCGCTGAAAGAATAACAAAATGTTGGCAACAATAATTGAAAAAGCAGCACCGGATCAAAACTACAGGATTTCAAATGAGCATGCGCAGAGTCAATGACTGTCGTTTCAGACAACTCTGTGAAATTTTGATTATTTCTCTGTAATGCAATGTGAGAAAAATTGTTTTTCCTGACATTCACTTGACACTTTTACGCTTTCAAACTTCCCTGTTGATCATATTTTAGCTGCACGCTTGTAAAGCAATAATAATAATAATAAAAAAATAAATAAGTATTCTGAATGACACTGACATTTTTAGTGTTTTCTTTGGATAGTTTTTAAATCTTAAAATTAATTCTTTCGCTGGAGAGACCGGAACTAAAGCACATTCCACTATATGAAATCGATTAAACAAAACTTTTATAATAGCTTATTTGGTAAGCCGGATGTCACTTTCACAGTAATTTCTTCTTGTAACTGACTCAGAAAATAATTAAAAATCTTTGTTCAGATTAACAGACGATATGTTCCGCATGAAAATGGTAGCTGATTATTAACAAAAGAAAATAAACTATTTTTTTTTTACACGGAAGGAACTTTTTTTACTCACGATGGGAAATTATAAACCTCGAGAGAGACAAAACTTGAGAGACAAAAAACAGCAGTTGCTTTTTTTAATACTGGTAAGAAATAATGCTGACAAATATCAAGTTAGAAAGAACGATATTCGGGCGCCATTTTTTTAAAATCCCTTTTCTATGGTTAGTAAGTGTGCGGAGAAATCAGTGTCATTTATATATGTTTATTTCAAAAGTAAGAAATGTGAACGGTACATCGAAGTAGAAGATACTACCCGATCAACTCAGTCATGGCCAATGAAAAATGTAACAGTCGCGGCAACTTATTAGATCCCAAGCAGCAGAGCAACTGCCAGACATCCAGACGTATTTTGCTTAATACTATAGCGTTCAAACAGATTCATTGGCACATATTTTAACATATTTTAGTTCAGGGATTATACAGACAGCTCCCCTTGCTATTTTTTTTTTAATTTTTTTACACATAACAAAATTTGTGATGGTTTATTGAATTGGACGCATGGGATTCCAGGACACTCTAGCTAAAGTTCGTGAAATCACTCTTACAGTATACACAGAATTATTCATAATTTTGAATACGTGTTAAGCACTTGAGTAATCACAATTATAAATATCTTAAAACAGAACTTTTTTTTTTGGTAAATTGTGTATTCTAAACTTTGAATTTTCTCTAAATCAGATCTCAATTTGAAATACCTTTTTATAAATAATTTTTTAAAACGTTTATACAATATCTTAGTAAGTATAAATAAACATTGAAATATTATTAACCTTTCTAATTATTTTAAACAATAATTTTATATATAAAATCAATTAAGACACCTTTTTATATATTTTATGAAATCGTTATAATTAACTATTCACTTTAAAAAAAAAAAAAAAAAAAAATCTCCGTGTGGTTGCCGGGATAAGAATAGCACCAATGTAGCTAATGCATATCGTACGAGGCGACTAAAATTGGTACCCTTGGAGGGTAATGGATGGCAATGCTGTAGCCAATGAAGTTCTAACTGAGGCTCTGCTATTGCTGTTACCCTCCTGCCATGATCAGAGCTTTATAGCTCAATAACACCTTATCCTTACACTGTCCTCTACAGACAACGGGGAATATGAAAAGCAATATTGCTTCGCGTCCGCGCGGTTAGCCTAGTGGCTATGCGCTTCGCAACCATATGCCTGGGGAAGGAGTGTCCTAGGTTCGATTCCCGTCGGTGACGTGAGGAGCTGAAGGATCTTCCTCAGCCATAGCCAAGTTAGCCAGTCTTGGGCGTGGACAACAGGGTTTTTTCCCCAGTTTATTCTGGGGTTTTTCATTCCGCAAAGCAGGCAAACTGGCCTTGAGAACTCAACACTACAGGCCATAGGATACCGGGGCATAAGGCTGACCACCTTATCCTGTAAACGGAGTGAGGTCCGATGATCAATGGACCCTCGACACCGCAAGGTAAAAGAGGGTATAAGGAAGATGAGAAGATGAGATATTGCTTCGCCCCTTTAAGCGAGTCCTTATAAGGACAAAATAAGTATCGTTATCGGACTAAACATTATACACCTGATCAAATCATACCTCTCCAACAGGAGGATGCAAGTCAAAATCAATGAAACAGTCTCAACCCAACGGAAAATTCTCGCTGGAGTTCCTCAAGGATCACTGCTAGCCCCGATTCTGTTCAACATCTATATGGCAGACATCCCTCAAAATCCTCTCACATCCACCATCGCCCTTTATGCTGATGACACGGCTATTCTAGACAGATCTCGTCAACCACTTCTCGTCACCAAAAAACTACAAGAAACCATCCTGAATCTAGAAAAATGGTTTAAAGACTGGCGACTACAATTAAACCCCCAGAAAAGTACAACGATATGCTTCACAAGAAGACGAGCATCCCCCCAAAGGAGACATCACCCTGTTCAACTCTAAAATTCCCTGGAAAACTGAAGCAAAATACCTAGGAATACTTCTCGATAAGCGATTATGCTTCAACAGCCACATCAAGAGCACATGCACCAAAGCTTCAAAGGTTATCGCCCAGCTATACCCCTTGATCAACAGACAGCAAACTAAGCTCAACAAATAAAATACTACTGTACAAGACAGTGATCCGTCCCACAGTCATATACGCCTCCCCAGCCTGGAACCATACCTCCAAGACAAACATCCTCAAGCTACAAAGACTACAGAACAAATGCCTGCGAATGATTCTGGACGCCCCGTGGTTCATCAGGAACGCCCAGATCCACCGGGACATAAATATCCCCTACAACTCTCCACTATCCACTACTACGCTCCCTAGCAGAAAAATTCTTTATGACGACATCTATCCATCCAAACCAACTGATACAACAAGCCGGAAACTATGACGGTAATGACTACTGGAAACATAAAAGACCGAAAGCCATCCTAACACCCAACGACGAATAACCACTTCTGCCCACTCAGGGCGAGCTAAAATAGCTCACAAATCTTTCCCATCACTGCTCCCGAACAGACAACAGGGAATATGAAAAGCGTCAAGCTTCACCCTCTGCGCTATATATGTCCTGCGTCCTGCGAGTATCGTTATCGGGGGGGGGGGGGGAGAATCGACCGTGAGATGCGGTGATTAATCATACCCTTGGATGGCAATGCCATAGCCAATGAAGTTTTAACTGAGGCTCGGCTATTGCTGTTACTCTCCTACCATGATCAGAGCTTTAATAGCTCAATAACACCTTATCCCTACACTGTCCTCTACAGATAACGGGGAAGATGAAAAGCATTCTTGCTTCGCCCCTTTAAGCCAGATACTTATCCTTATAAAGATAAGGATAAGTATCGTTATCAGGAAGAGAATACAGAGACCCTTGGAGGGTAAGGGATGGCAATGCTGTAACCAATGAAGTTCTAACTGAGGCTCGGTAATTACTGTTACCTTCCTGCTATGATCAGAGCTTTAATAGCTCAATAACACCTTATTCCTACACTGTCCTCTACAGATAACGGGGAAGTGAAAAGCATTCTTGCTTCACCCCTTTAAGCCAGTCCTTAAAGGACTGGCTTAAAGTTCTCTTGATCTCTATATCGTTATAGAGATCAAGAGAATCTTGGTCTCTTGATCGTTATAGTTTCAAGGATTGACCGTGAGATGCGGTGATTAATACCCTTGGAGGGTAATGGATGACAATGCTGTAGCCAATGAAATTCTAACTGAGGCTCGGCTATTGCTGTTACCCTTCTGCCACGATCAGAGCTTTAATAGCTCAATAACACCTTATCCCTACACTGTCCTCTACAGATAACCGGGAAGATGAAAAGCATTCTTGCTTCGCCCCTTTAAGCCAGTCCTTATAAGGACTAAGTATCGTTATAGGCCCTCGATGAAGAGTAACTCTGGGAGGGTAATGGATGGCAATGCTGTAGCCAAAGAAGTTCTAACTGAGGCTCAGCTGTTGCTGTTACCCTCTGGGCCGCTGAGTTTCGCTCTCTTAGGTTTGCTCCCTCTGAGGGGAGAGGAGTTTGCCTGAGAGTGCATTTTGAGTCTATGGGGAGGGTGTTCTCCGTCATGGCCCAGTGAGGGGCTGTGTCGGTGAATGCTTTTCCCTGGAATATGAGCGGTTCTTCTCGGTGGTGGGGAAGCCCGTCACTGAGTGGAGCCAACGCTGAGTTGGACGGACTTTCAGCCACTATTCAGTTGCCTAGGGATTGTCCTTATTTTTAGAGATGGCTTTACTTATACAGTAGCCAATGAAGTTCTAACTGAGGCTCGGCTATTGCTGTTACCCTCTTACCATGATCAGAGCTTTAATAGCTCAATAACACCTCATCCCTACACTGTCCTCTACAGACAACGGGGAATATGAAAAGCATTCTTGCTTCGCCCCTTTAAGCCAGTTCTTTTAAGGACTTAAAGTATCGTTATAATTTTCTGACCAGTTCACACAGACGTAGAAGACAAAGGCAGAAGCCATAGCAAAAAATTTAGAAGAGCAGTGCAAACCGTCATACGAAAATTTAGACGTCGATCACTTGTATAAAATTCACACACAGGTCAGACACTCATTAATCCTCCCTGATACCGGTGTTGACCATATTGCACCCACATTATCTGCTGAAATATGATATAAAAAAGTTAAAGAACAAAAAAGCTCCTGGTCCAGATGGCATCACAAATAAAGTGATCAAGCTGCCGACCCGAAAAACTGTAGTGCTCCTGACCATAATCATAAATGCAATCTTGAGGTTTCACTATTTTCCCATCACTTGGAAAGTGGCTGATGTAATCCCTATACATAAGCCAGGCAAGGACCCATACCTCCCTCAAAATTATCGTCTAATCAGTCTCATTTCCAACCTAGGTAAGTTTGCAGAGAAGGTCATCCGCTGACGACTTCAAGCATAAGCAAATGAACTAAACATCTTTCCTAAAGAGCAATTTGGTTTTCGGCAAAACTATAGTACTACCCAGCAAATCCTCAGAATAGTTGAATGTATTACCACCAGCTACAACTGGCGCCAATACACTGGAGCCGATTTTCTTGATCTATCCAAAGCATTTGACAAAATATGGCACTTCGGATTGCTACATAAACTTATCTCAGCGGGTATCTCACTGAAAATGGTACACCTAGTTAGATCATATCTACAGAATAGAAGCATGCAACTCAAGATCAATGGTACTACCTCATCCCAGCACCATATCTTGGCTGGAGTGCCACAGGGATCCCTACTGGCTCCATTGCTGTTCTCTATATACATGTCAGACATTCCGCACGCACAACCCATTATCATCCATCATGGCCCTATATGCGGACGATACAGAATTATTAGCCAGATCTCTTCGGCCACATCTCATTACTAAAAAGCTTCAAGAAAACCTTGTAAAGTTAGAAAAATTGTTCTCCAAATGGAGACTGTAGGTAAATCCCCAAAAGATCGATATCTCCTGCAGGAGACGTCTTGCCATTCAATACTAAAATTCCCTGCAGACAGAAACAAAATACCTTGGTGTCGTGCTCGACAAAAAATTAACTTTTAACCAGCACATCAAGACTACGTGTGCAAAAGGCATTTAAAGCCATCGCCCAGATCTACCCCCTAATCAACAGGCACAGCATGCTAAACATCAGAATCAAATTGCTTTTATACCAGCTGACGATTCGTCCCATAGTCACTTATGCTTCTCCAGCCTGGAGCCATACCTCCAATACTAGCATTCTCAAACTGCAACGTGTACAAAACAAGTGCTTGCGAAAGATTCTAAACACCCCATGGTTCGTCAGAAACAATCAACTTCATCGATGTACAAATATTCCTTACATCCTCTCTTTCCTACAGTCTTGAGCAACAAAGTTTTTCCTAAAAACGTCCATACACGCCAACTATCTAGTTCAGCAAGCCTACGAGGCAACGGATATATTAAACATAAAAGACCCAAAGTCATTTTAACTTCCTGCAGCGATACATAATCTCCATGCCCATTCAGGGCGAGCAAACTGCTCATAAAAATTTCCCTCCCTGCAACCATAACAGATAGCGTGGAATATGAAAAGCATCTTGCTTCACCCCTAAAGTCATTAATGTCAATTGTATCGTTATAATTAATTATTCACTTTATTGTAACGAAATAATCCCCGTGTGATGGTCGGGATAAGAATAGCCCCATGCAAGTCGTACGAGGTGATTAAAATGGGTATCCAGGGAGGGTAATGGATGGCAATGAAGTTTTAACTGAGGCTCAGCTACTATTGCTGTTACCCTTCTGCCATGATCAGAGCTTATAGCTCAATAATATTCCATCCATTAATTTTATTATTCTACAGATAACGGGAAATATGAAAAGCATTCTTGCTTCACCCATCTAGCCAAAAAAAAAGTAACGAAATAAGTAATATCGCTAACTATTAACGACGCCTTTGGCTAATCACTGAGGTAAGTTATTTTCCAATTATTATTCTCTTGATCTCTCTTTTGCGTTTTTCCGTTTCCTGTAATTAAGTGTCCTAATGAAGTGTAACATTTCACTTGTTCTATAATTTGGTTTTCTACTTTACTTTGAGCTATATCATTCTCTGCTTACTATCATAATTGTTTTTTTTGTGTGTGAATGAATATTCTAGCCATTCTTTGTATCATTTGTGGTTTCCTTAACTTGTATTCCATTTTCTTCTAGAGCCTTCAGCATTTTCTGAAAAGATCCGATATGTATTTAGCACATCTTTATTTTTAACTTCTGTTTCAAATAACATTTTAACGTTATTGTTCTTGATTGAAAAGTTATGAGGACCATTCATTTTCTTGAATGGTCCTCATAACAATTTTTTTAGTGTATTATTTCTTCAGTTTATCGTTTTACTTGTCGATCTTTTATTTTCTTGCATTTATTATTAAGCCATATTTCTTTAGACTCTTTGCATGCTTTCCTTATTATACTGTTTAAAGATTTATATTCTACTTTATTTATTGAATTTTTTGCTTGTCTTCATTTGTTGAACAGATTTAATATACTTTCATTCATGCATGGTTTGTTCTATTTTGAGTCTTCTTGGAGGATACAGTCATATGCAGCATCTTTAACAGTTTCCTTGAGACTTTTCCACTGTTTTCAGTTTTTTTTTTTTTATCAATCTTTATATATATATATATATCGTCGTATAAGACGATATTTGAAGTTTAGGATCGAGTATCCAATCTGATTCTTTGAATTGGCACGTGGAAACATCGTCAAGTTCCTGCAGTAATGTACTGTGTAGAGGAGTTATGTTAGACGCATTTGCTGTGTTTTTTACTATTATTACGTGACACCTCCAAGGAGTCCAAATACTCATCGAGGGATGACACTTATTCTACAACTCTCCGTCCCTACCCTCAATCTACCAACTACAGCGAACCGCATCATCTACACCAACGCCATCTACTGGCTGCCACCACCGCCACCATACTAATATTTTCACAGACAATCACAAACATCCGTGCCCACGGCAGGAATTCGAAATCGAATTCGAAAAAAAGCATTCTTCACGATTCGAACCTGCGCATGGAAACCCCTATGGATTTCAGGTACATCGCCACTCGGCCACGACTGCTATTTAGTAGTACTACCGGTCGGGTGGTTGAGGCGATAGTGTTGTTTTGTAATAAGATTTTGGTATGTTAATCTACTGATGGTCCGCACGGTTAGCCGAGTGGCTTTGCGCTTCGCAACTGTATGCCTGGGGAAGGAGTGTCCTGGCTTCGATTCCCGTCGACGACGTGAGCAACTCGAGGATCTTCCTCAGCCATTGCCGAGTTAGCCAATCTTGGGCGTGGACAGCAGGGTTTTTTCCGCCAGTTTATCTGGGGTTTTTCATCCCGCAAGCAGAGAAACCGGACCAGTGAACACACACACAGGCTACAGTCATAAAAAATACGGCAAGAAAGGCAACGGGAACCACCCTGCGTCACTATCTCCCTAGTAATCAACCCTCTCAAAGAGAGGAAGCCACAGGATCAGATCAGAATCTGATCCTGTGGCTTCAGAATCAATATCACATTAATATATTTTATATATACATACAGTATTTTGTATTTCATAAATATATTCAGTAAGGCAACTAGGTAGTTTTTTTTTTTTTAATCCTTTGAAACCCTGCTGATTACATGAAATATGATATACGAAATCGAAAACGAAGCAAACAATTTTACCGGTGATCTCCTACGAAGATATCGTTAATAAATTACAGTAAACGTTTTCTGTGAAAATTTCTGAGCTAAGTGAAAATTTTGGAGTTGTCTTATTCAGCACAAAATATGCGTTTTGAAAAGAATTTTTTTGGGGTAGTCTTATACTCCTATTTGCCTTGTACACCAGCATCTACTTAAATTAATTCAAAATGGTACTTGGAATTTATTTCAATCTTTAGTTTCCAGGTTGTTATGTTGCTCCTGATCTAGCATTAACAAATAACCTAAACATTACACCGTAATAATTTTTGCTCTTTTGAGATGACTTAACGACTCAATGCATTAAAAAATAAATAAATATAATGTTTTGCAGAAGTGAGCATAGGGGATGGCTTCCAAACTCCTAGAAATCAGGGTCCGCTGTAAGTGACAATTTTTTTGGCACCTTTAACAAGTGCTATATTTTTGTTTTGTTATTTCATAAATAATTTCTAAAAATAAATATATAAAGTTCCCCCTTACCAAAATTAATGTCATATCTGCCGATTGTCAAAATTTTGTACTTTTTTCTTTCACTCACTATTTAGCTATTTTCATTTTAAATAATTACTTTCCAATAATAAAATTTTGGTATGTTAATATACTGATATATTATCATATTAATATATTTTATATATACATATTTTTATTTCATAAATATATTCAGTTTTGAATAAATATATTCACAATTCATCTTGTCTCCTTTTTTATATATTGGTTGGATTAATGAACAAAATATTATTAAGTATGACATATAAAAGATTAGAACCACATATAGAAACAATAATAGGAGAGTACCAGTGCGGTTTCAGAAATAAAAGATCCACAATTGATGATATATTTATGCTACGAAATATATAAAAATGTTTAGAATATGATACAGAACTTCATAATTTATATATTGATTTCCAACAAGCATTTAATAAATTAAATAGACAAGAAATGACACATAGCTTGAAAACATTAGGAATACCAGGAAAATTAATTAGATTAATTAAAATTACATTAGAAGGATCCAAAGCAGTAGTTAAAATACTGCGAATCTTTGAAAGGAAAATATTAAGGAAAATATATGGACCAGTAAAAGAACAAAATGGAATATGGAAAAGGGTTGGGGCATGTAGAAAGAATGAAAAAAGATAGAGAGGTTAAAAAATATTTGAATGGAAACCATTAGAACAAGGTAAGGAAAGTAGACCAAGAAAAAGATGGACTGATGATGTACAAAAAAAGATCTTAAAAACTTAAGAATTGGAAGAATACTGCACAGCAAAGAAAAGAATGGCTAAAAATTGTTTTGCAAGCTAAAATTCATAAAGAGTTGTAAAGCTAGAAGAAGAAGAATAAAATTTAATTCTGTATTTTTTCTCCAGCAATATTTAATACCGTTTATGTTAGTGTCTGTCTTTTATTTGGCAGTTCATTAATTCTAAGCAGCCGTGTTTTTCTTTTAAGATAATATTTCGTGAAGTTTGTTTCATATTTGAACGCACGATCAGTAAATGGTTTTGAATAGTTTCCATTGGTTCTCAACCGCAAAATCTCCTTGAGTTCTGAAAATTTCCATAGAAAATCTTTAAGCCACTCCGTTTGGTTATCATGGAAAATATCAACTTTTCAAATCATGTCTTCATTTAATTGTTTTCAAATATGTTATTTTTTAGGTTTATTGTATTAAATCATGAAATTTTCACGTGTCGTGTTTCACGTGAAATGCATTTTCTGATTTCACGTGTTGTGTTTCGTTTGGTTCCTATAAGAGAGAGGATGATTTATGCGTGCGCATTCAGCGCATGCTCATTTCTAAGCTAGCACTGAAATTGATCAACTTTCTGTGTATGCGCAGAAATCGATCAGTTTGTGAGGAACGAATCAAAATGTCCTAAGGGCTATAAATAAGCTTCCAGTGACATCCTTTGTCCAGCCAATCACTGAAATTCAAATATTTAAACATTTTTAAGGATACAAGCTATGAGTATAATAAAATACGCTTTATAAATTAAAGATTGCTGATGTCAAAAACGCTGTGTATATCTTCGATTTTAAAACAATGTTCTGTAGTTTATACATCGGTGATGCTATACTTAAACGTCACCATGAAAGATCGCTCTCATTTGTTAAACTCTGAGCAAAAGCAATTGTGACGCGCATGCACACTTTGAAGCGTTGCCTCGTGCCCTACTTGTATCGATCAAACACATAAATAAACATATTAAAAACGGGTATTTTTGATTCTATTATTTGAATAGACACATGAAAATAACCAACTCCTTAAATGTCATGTAATTCTTTTTTTTTTAATATAACATAGAGGCGAATTTTCATTATTTATATGGAAAATTTTTCGAAAGAAATGACAACTCATCTCGCCATTCTGTACAAATGAAAATGAAAAATAGCAGTAGTACTTTTGATTGGAAACTGCACTTTTTTTTTTTTTTTTAATATATATATCTGAAATTCAGTGATTGGCTGGACAAAGAGTGTCACTGGAAGTTTATTTATAGCCCTTAGGGCATTTTGATTCGTTCTTCACAAACTGATCGATTTCTGCGCATACACAGAAAGTTGATCAATTTCAGTGCTAGCTTAGAAATGAGCATGCGCTGAATGTGCACGCATAGGAACCGAACGAAACACAGCAGGTGAAATCAGAAAATGTTTCACGTGAAACATTGCTAACTTTCTGATACAACAAAACTGTCTGCTTTTTCTTAACGACAAAGTAAAACGTGATTTAAAAAAAAGAAAGAAAGAGATCACTGTTTTATCTTTTTGCTCTCAGGAGACAGGTGAAAATAGTTCGAAATGAAGCAGCTGCTTGAAAAGTCATTCGATAGAGTGGGTTTTAATATAAGTACCGAAACATGTGGACATGGTGTGCGGCTCTCGATTAGGGGGAAATATCTTTCCTTTGAGGGATATTAGTAATGTGTTCTTTCTAAAACAAACAGAATGTATTGTCGTTATAGTAATATACAATAATTTGTTGTTAAGTAGAATTACTTTCTGGTTGGTATTGCTGTATAGTCTATATAATGATTATCCGTGTAAAAAAAAAATAAACAAAAAATGAGAAAGTCTGAAGTAGCTGAAAATGATTACGATCAAATGCAGTAAATTCTTGCCTTAACACGGAGATACAAGTACATTCAAACATAATGATCGGATATGTATAACAAAATTGAAAACTGCATTTGGAACTTTGTTATAGTGGAGTTATTATAGATCATAAAAATATTAATATACATTTTCTAGTTATTGTGATAGATAGAAGATTAGTCATATTTTAACATTTAGGTTATTGATCCAGTTGATCGCCTCTGGGGATAGGTCAAAGATATCCTTAAAGTCACCTGGATATGCTGTCAGCTCGCATTCCTGTACTATATGGTAAATGGTTTGGGTCTCGGCTCCACAGGGACAGTGGGGATTTGGTATCTTACCCCACTTTGAAAGTAAGTCTCCACATACACCATGGCCTGTACGAATCCTGTTAGCCGTCGTCCATATATTCCTGGGCAGGTCAAATCCAGATGGTTTTTGGAAGATGTTTATGTGATTGAGAACTTTAGGTGATACTGCTTGGGACCACAGTACATCCCACCTACTCACCATTCTGTCATTCTGGCTAAGAAGATTACGGGCGGTTTTTATGGAAGGTGTTCTGGATTTTAGTCTATTGGATAAAGCATCTGGAATAAATTCATGTATTGGGAGATTTTGGTTATTTAAAATTATTTTATATTCACGAAGCATGGCTTCCTGTCGTCGCATTTCCGGAGGAGCAATATGGCTCAAAGTGGGGAGCCATTGCAAGGGTGTACTGCTAATGCAACCTGTTATTAAACGCAGAGTGGAGTTAAGTTGAGTACCTAGTTTATTGACATGGTAACTATTGAGCCAGACGGGAGCACCATACTCTGCTGCACTGTAAACTAAACCCACGGCAGTGCACCGCAGAGTTGTGGCACTTGAGCCCAATATAGTACCACAAAGCTTCTGAACTATGTTATTTCTGGTGCGAACTTTAGCAGCGATATTAATCATATGCTGTTTATATGTCAGAGTTCTATCAAGAGTTATTCCCAGATATTTAGGTGTCGGATTAAACGAAATTAATGTTCCATCAGCATATATCTCTGGTTTTTGATTTACAAGACTATAGTTCAGGTGAAAGCAAGAGCATTCGGTTTTACCAGAATTTGGTGTTAATCTCCATTTTTTATAGAACTGTGTATATATTGATTGTTAAGTTCAAAAAACTCTGGGAGAGTAATGGATGGCAATGCTATAGCCAATGAAGTTCTAACTGAGGCTCGGCTATTGCCGTTACCCTCCTGCCATGATCAGAGCTTTATATATTGATTGTTAAGTTCAAAAAACCCTGGGAGGGTAATGGATGGCAATGCTGTAGCCAATGAAGTTCTAAGTGAGGCTCGGCTATTGCTGTTATCCTCTTGCCATCATCAGAGCTTTATAGCTCAATAACACCTTATCCATACACTGTCCTCTACAGACCACGGGGAATATGAAAAGCATTCTTGCTTCGCCCCTTGTCTTTATAAGGATAAGGACGTGTAGATTCTAATGTATTTATTTATATATAATGCAATATAAAATTAGAGAAAATTAAGACCGAGAGAAGATTATCAAACCATACAAAAAATTCTGGCAGTGAATTTTATGGCATTCTAAGATTTTTTATCTCGCAGATGACCCCTAAATCTTCTCTTCAGTCATAAAAGGATTGAGAAATGTTTTCCTCTTCCATAGTTTTTTTTTTTAATTTTTTTAAACAGCGGGCATGGATTACCAACCCACTGGTGGCTTGTATCTGCGTTCTCATCAGCCGGTTTTTATCAGTGCCCAGGGCACAGCGAAACACCAGCACCTTGTACCTTCTATGCTCCATATTCTACTTGAATTTGATTGTGATGAATTACTGGCGTCATGGGAGTGGCTGGCAGGTGATTCATGAAGTAATTCTAATGGATTATAAATTCTAATGAAGGCATGCTAAGACAAGGAGGAATATTCAGTGGTTTACAGATTCCCACTCTGCTACTTTCCCCCTGATTTTTATCGCAGACGAGTCTTCTCGAACCACGGTGAACTATTACACATTCCAGGATTTATGCATTCATGTCAGTTTTGGCTACTTTTCTCATCGCTGTTCACCCAAACATGCCGCCCATACTTATGATTTAACCTCTCGCTCGGCAGACCTCAAGTGGAAGTAATAACACTAACAACACGTTAATAATAGTAATGGTAAGTGATACGTTGTACTCAAAGGAGTTGAACATATGCTTCAAATACCTAGTACACAGCACGAACCTACTGACTATCTTTTTTTTTTTAATTATTATTTAAGGTATGGTTATGAGTAGTTCTACTTCAGAGAACATTAGTATATGCACACAACCATGTTAAAAATAATGTACACGGTATACCTGACAAATAAATTGGTTTTCATACTTTGACAGGACACCGTTCTTAGCCCATGTTCATAGTTTGTTATGCAATTTACATAGTAATTATTTTCATCACCTCACTTAAGACCACTCATTGAAGTTACCATGTGTGACATCCTGTTTATTAGAGGTTTGAAAGAGTTCTATATCAGGTCTGTAAAGCAGGATTAACAGATTATTTAATCCTTAGCCTTCCAATGATATAAGATAGGATAACTTTATAACCGTTTTTTGCACAAAAAAATGCATTGAACCCTTTATAGTTTTGCAGATGAAACCTCAAGCAAACTTAAATGAAATGTCCGTATAGGGTAAGCTGAGTGTAACAAGCTCAAAATAAATAGTAGTTGAAATCGTAAGACTGAATAAACAAAATATCGAAGATTAAGACACTAGAATGGCTTA
This sequence comes from Typopeltis vanoorti, assembly GCF_054136105.1. NCBI lineage: Eukaryota > Metazoa > Arthropoda > Arachnida > Uropygi > Thelyphonidae > Typopeltis > Typopeltis vanoorti. The sequence goes on from NC_143561.1 coordinate 57,559,643, forward strand.
TCAATATGAACTGGGCAAACAAACCACTAGAAGTAATGGTGACAGTTATTTTGTTAAGCACGTAATGAGTAAGTGGAACGTGAATGGAGTGACTCCGGTTCAGGTGGTTAACAGGTACGGGCTAGAACGATGAAGAGATACTGGCCGCACTCTATTGAAGCGGTTATACTGTGTGAGGATGTACTGATCCGAAGAGGAATCTCCGTTACAGCGAAACAGTTTATCTTACTTTTTTGAGTCCCCCCACTTCCTATCAAGGTCACCCCCATAAATGGACATTGAGGATTGATTTTAAATCTGTCAAATATACAAAAAATAAATATGGAAAAGAATAATTATTAATAAAATATTTATTATTAATAATTTTCGAATACGGTATTTTAAGAGACTAATTTCACCTAAAAGACAGTCAGCTAGAGTGGACTTTGTAATTAATCTGTAAGGAATACATCCAGCTAGTCTAGAGTTACCGCACTGTTAACCGTTCAAAGGGATATTAGCTTATTTGACTACATTTGTCTTCAATTTAATTAAAAAAGAGGGAAGGTAAAATTAATTAAGTTACGAAAAGGGAGAGGATTACCTCACGTACTAAATATTATTTTTACGGATCTGAAACATATTTTGTCAGGACGTTTAGACAGTAAGGCTGACACTATCTGAATTGAAATGCTGCACTTCTGTATCAGTCTTATATAATAAAGCACAAGCCTTGTTTGAGTACGTCATAAGGGTCATCGTTATTTCATTCTGTTCATGTTCGAAAATCACTTCGTTCATTATCTTCCATAGGTCAAATTTAAATACAGTAATAGTAAATAACAAAGATTGATTTATTTATCATATTGGGTATAGCAGCCACCACAGTTATTACTAGAATCACTGGAGTTGTGATTGACTAAAAGTTTTACTTCCATTTTTCTTCATGATTAGTAATAAATGTATCGGTTACCCAGAAAAAAATCATCAATTAAGAGCGATTGTATTTAATCAATCGCTACTGTTCAACTCCTTTGATTGATTGTATTTAATCAATCACTACACCAATTGATCCTTATAAGGACTGGCTTAAAGGGGCGAAGCAAGAATGCTTTTCATCTTCCCCGTTATCTGTAGAGGACAGTGTAGGGATAAGATGTTATTGAGCTATTTAAAGCTCTGATCATGGCAGGAGGGTAACAGCAATAGCTGAGCCTCAGTTAAAACTTCATTGGCTACAGCATTGCCATCCATTACCCTCCAAGGGTATTGGATTGACTGAATCAATCACCGCATCTCACGGTCGATTGACCACCATTTTCACACCATTTCTATGTCCTGAAGAGCGTGGAAAGTTATACATGCAGCATTTCCATGTTCTGATGAGTGTGCAGAATCTTAAAGTTCTTAAAAGAACTGGGCGATGGACTGAGTCCTTGACTCTTTATCCCGTCATCTGAATGAAGATAATCTGTGTGGATAGGGTGTTATTGAGCTGAAAAGCTCTAGTCATGGCTGGATAACGGCAATAGCCGAGCCTCAGTTAAAACTTCATTGGCTACAGCATTGCCATTTGTTACCCTGGAAGTCCTAAAAAGGCGAGTGTGCAGAATCTCGTGAAATGCAAGTACAGTATCAATTTCATAGAATTAAAGAAAAGGTGTTGAAATAAAATAAAGATTATAACTTTAAATTAGAGATAGAATTAAAAAATAATAAATTTTATATGCTTCAAATTATATTAAAAGAAATGTTTATACTTTTTAAAAGGTCTATGATGAACTATTATAAACATTAAAATTCAATTCAATTCAACATTACTGTCTAGTAATGCTTATTGTTCAATCAGAAATTAAACTTTCTTTTATTCTACATTGCTTGTGTGCAGCAATTGACCTAAACTTTTAATGAAGTTTGGGTCAATGAGAAATTGACCTAAATGAGAGCTCAGACCAGTCCGATCCATTTTTCATTGAACTATGCGCAGAGAATTGAAGATCGGTATTGGCAGTCGCATGCCTATAAGGAAACCACCGATTTTTGCGACTAATTCAGTGGCTAGTATGTGTATAACCATGATGAATAAAAGTAAAATAACTATTAGAACGCAACGTACACCATAAAAGAAACCATGTTTTATGAAACCTTCCTTGCAACGTCCTTTTTGCATGGAAGGATGTAATGCTAAATTTGGAGATGCCAACCTTGTTGTATTATTACATAAATAACGTAAAAATTAAATTGGAAGTTAATGAAAAATTACTGTTATAATTTGCCCAATTGGTGCATTCACTTAACAGTAATATGGAGGAATAAAAAAAAAACGTTTAATTAATTTTGGTTCTATAAATCCTAGGGTCAGTTACTGATAACAATTAACCTAAAATAATTTCATATATAAAAAAAAGTAGGCCTGATTTTGATATGAAACCGTTCTATTCAAATATGCATCTTTTGAAATAGATCATTCAACGAATATTCTGGAATGCGTTTTATTTTATTTTATTTTTTATTGAAAAATTCTAAATATTCAGTATTACATTTTAGGTACATAGGAATGCGCATTTCTTTTTATTTATTTTATTTCATTTTTTGCATACTTGATCTTAGTTACATTGCTAGTCATATAATAAATATGTAGTTACATTTTCTCCCGGTAGGGAATGCGTAGTTCGTCGCTATCGACTTTCTTTTGGTTGAAAAGACTGAGGTTCATCTAGTACGCGAAGAACTTTTATAAAGACTTTATGACGGTGGAAAGGTTTTTTTTTTTTTTTAATCCCGAAAAGCAGAAAAAAAAAAGCCAAAAGAATACACAAAAATAAATACAAAACAACCAACCAATTAAATTTGCTCCCCTTCCAATATTAAATGTAGTATCATCTATCAATTACATTGAATATGTGGAGTAACAAACAACATACTGAAAACAAATCCTATTTATGGGACCATATATATATATACTATTCGGACAGAGAGATCAATAGTTAGAGTATTAAGATTTATCCCAAGTTAAGTACTAAGCAATCTTGTAAGAAAAAAAAAATAGTGTTTTTATTTCCGTGTATTTTTTAAAATAAATACATGTGGATAGATTTAAAAGATGTCTTCCTATAGATTGCATGAGGTATAATTATTGTGAAGACGTGAGTTATTTTAAATGTATCGAAAACTAAATGGCAATACCCATACATAATAGCGCCATCTAAAACTATTTCTACAAATACGTACTTACAATCGCAATGAATTCTTTCCTCAAAAATATTTATAGTTCATAATGAAGGTTTATTTTCTTAATCCTGAGAATTAGTAATAATATTTTGGTTTACAGATCAAGTGTTGATCAATTTTATTAACTTAACCAACTAGTTTCGCCAAACTTTAACTGTTGGCGTCTTCAGGGCACTTACATATAGGCTGAAAGAATCTTACAATTATGTGTAACTATAAAACTGACAAGAATAACTGTAAAAAAACTGACTAAAATGATTACAAATAAAATAGTATCGAACGTGCGTGAAACACGTATCGCGTGTACAAGATTAGCTAGCTGTTGCTAAGGAACTTTCTGTAGTTTGTATTAAAGTTCATTTCTTTTGTTTTTAAAGATTTGATTAGGGTTTTCCATATCTCTGGGAGTATTAGGCCTTGATTTCTGTTAAGGTTGACAGTAAAACGGGCGACCGTGGTTGCTTCTTTGAAAATTCTTGAATGGTAATCTTCCTCTAAATAAGGGGAACAACTTTTGTCCCACTCGAAGTGGCATCTCCTACAAGCTCGCCAGCCTCCTCAAACCACACAAAATAAGAGTAACATTTAAACCAATAGAATCTATTCGTAAACTACTAAGATCTCCAAAAGACAACCACCCTTTCTATAAATATGCTGGAGTTTATAATATTCCATGTTCGTGTGGCTCTAGTTACATCGGACAGACTTCGAGAAGCCTTGAAATCAGGCAAAAAGAGCACATTGGCTATGTCAAAAACAACAGACAGGACATTTCTGGCCTATCGTCTCATTTCTCTACAACTAACCATGTCATCGAGTGGGACAAAAGTTGTTCCCCTTACTTAGAGGAAGATTACCATTCAAGAATTTTCAAAGAAGCAGCCACAGTCGCCCGTTCTACTGTGAACCTTAACAGAAATCAACGCCTAATACTCCCAGAGATATGGAAAACCCTAATCAAATCTTTAAAAACAAAAGAAATGAACTTTAATACAAACTACAGAAAGTTCCTTAGCAACAGCTAGCTAATCTTGTACACGCGATACGTGTTTCATGCACGTTCGATACTATTTTATTTGTAATCATTTTAGTCAGTTTTTTTACAGTTATTCTTGTCAGTTTTATAGACACATATCATTGTGAGATTGTTTCAGCCTGTATGTAAGTGCCCTGAAGACGCCAACAGTTACAGTTTGGCGAAACTAGTTGGTTAAGTTAATAAAATTGATCAACACTTGATCTGTAAACCAAAAATAGTATTACTAATATTTATAGTTTTTTTGAAATTATGTCCGATCTGCTGAGTTAAATGAAAACGCCACAAAGAAGTCAAGAAGACAATAACATGATCCATATTTGATGAACTTAGAGAAAAAAAAAAGCAAAAGAAAAGAATAAAAAAAAGAAAGAAAAAGTTCATAGATTTTAGAATAACATAAACCTTAAGTGTAAATTCAAAAGTCGAAATTAACAAAATCATCAAGCTCTCACTCTGGTCATTTTTGAAGATAGTCAATGAGAAAAAGTTAGTTCGGTACTACAGTTACAGGTAAAAGTGGCAGTATTTCTCAGATATCGTCTAAATCTGTGAAATGGGAGAAAAGACAAACAAATGGCACGCTTTTGTAGCTCAGTCAGAAGAAGCGAATGATACGTAAGCCTCACTTATTTCCAAAAAGCCAGTGTAGGAATCCCCCTCCCCCTTTAAGAGGACAGCAGCGTATTTAGGCTCACGATATGAATATAAATTTAAAATAATATGCTATTTACATCTGCTTAGGAGTATATATAATAATAAATTAGAAATAAATTTCACTATTACAGACACTTAATGTCACAAAGCGCAGTGATTTGTGTCTTCTTTTTTTGTCACATATAAAATACGATATTTTCTTTGCGGAGACCAAATTTGGTTTGATGTAGTGCAAATTACGACCGAAACCGCTAAGACTAAAAGAAGTGCTGTTAATTGTGCTGTTAACAAGCTGATTTGTAGTATTACAGGATGAAAAACTCGAGTCTCACTGCTAATAGCCTTGCCATTCTCCGTATGAAACCTGCTAGTGCATCATTAGTTGAAAAGCTTTTAAATAAGCCATCTCTATATTAAGGTTCCTCAAGTACTTGATAGGATTTGAATCAAGTCTTTCCAGCCGAAAGACAAATGTCGCGATCTTTTTTACGACTGCTCTATGGAGGAGCTTGACAAAGTCAAAAATAAAATAAAATAAATAAATAAAAAAATTACAAAAATAATATAATATAGGAAAGAAAAAATATAAATTAATTAGATATTACTTAAACTTTTTAACCGTTTCGAAAAGAAAGGTTTATAAATTGAATACAAATACCATATACCATATTTTTTTTAACATTCTTCTAGTTTATATAAGGCATTTGGGAGATGGAATGGAGTAAGGGGGGGGGGATACAAAGTCACCTACCTTTGTACCTACTCTTGGAGGGTAATGTATGTATAGCAATGCTGTAGCCAATGAAGTTCTAACTGAGGCTCGACTATTGCTGCTACCCTCCTGCCATGATCAGAGCTTTAATAGCTCAATAACACCTTATCCCTACACTGTCCTCTACAGATAACGGGGAAGATGAAAAGCATTCTTGCTTCGCCCCTTTAACCCAGTCCTTATAAGGACTATAAGGAATGGAGTAAGGTTGGGATGGAAGAAATCATTCATCCTTGAATACCCTTGGAGAGTAATGGATGGCAATGCTGTAGCCAATGAAGTTCTAACTGAGACTCGGCTATTTCTGTTACCCTCCTGCCATGATCAGAGCTTTAATAGCTCAATAACACCTCAGCCCTACACTGTCCTCTACAGATAACGGGGAAGATGAAAAGCATTCTTGCTTCGCCCCTTTAAGTCAGTCCTTATAAGGACTAGTGCTCATTGTGAGACGGGAAAGATATAGGTCCTTTTTAGGACTTCCAGAGTAACAAATGGCAATGCTGTAGCTAATGAAGTTTTAACTGAGCTTCGGCTATTGCTGTTACCCGGCCATGACTACAGCTATTAGCTCCATAACACCCCATCCACACAGATTTTCTTCATTCAGATGATGGGATAAAGAGTCAACTCAGTCCATCTCCCAGTTCTTTTAAGAACTTTAAGAACTAGTGCTCATTGTGATCTATTAGAACTGACCTAGGGTAACGGATGACAAGCTATAACAATGAAGTTTTAACTGAGGCTCGGCATTGCGTTACCCTGGGACGCTGAATTTCGCTCTCTTAGGTTTCTTCCGAGATTTTGCTCCCGGTGAGGGGGGGGGGCTTAGATTTGGGGGTATTTGTCCTGAGAGAGTATTTTGAGTCTCCGGGGAGGGTGATCTCCGGCATGGCCCGGTGAGGGGCTGTGTCGGTGGATGCCTTTCCCTGGAATATGAGTGGTTCTGCGCGGTGGTGGGGAGCCCGTCATTGAGTGGAGCCAACGCTGAGTTGGACGGCCTTTCGGCCACTATGGAGTGGATTAGGGATCGTCCTAATTTTTAGAGATGGCTTTACTTATTCAGTAGCCAATGAAGTTTTAACTGAGGCTCAGCTATTACTGCTACCCAGCCATGACTAGAGCTCAATAACACTCCCATCCACGCATTTTCTTCAATCAGATGAAGAGTCAAGGACTCGGTCCATTCTCCCCCCACCCCCCTCCTCCAAAAGAAATAGTGCTCATTGGTGAGTCCTTAGGAGAGATTGGATTCTTTTATGAAGTAGTGATGCGGTTATTTATGGCAGGAGGATAACAGAAATTTGAAACTAAATTCGAAGACGTAAAATAAAATTCTATGAGACATTTCCCTCTACAATTGTCACAAAAACAGCGAGAACGTGATAGCAATAAATAACCGACAACAGAGCTCAGACCAGTCACTAAACCTTGAGGATGCGGCAAAATTCCAAACCAATGCCCGCCCTATACCAGATACAGTTGGCACACAAGAGGAATTAAAAATAATCAATAAAAAATGGAAAATCGCCATTACCAGAGACAAAACCAGTGCAAATGAAGACTTACAACGATACAAACTTAAAAGAAAGAATAACCTCAGTCATCCTAAGAGATAAAAATCACTGATATCAGTTGTCACTTCACTCCGAACATTAGAAATAACATTTACGAAAGCCACCAACACAGAAGAAGGAATTCGCATCCAACCAAAAAACTTCCATCGATTACAGTAAACTAACCAAATTACTTGATAGCAGCAACTTACTCTATCATCCATTTGCACTCAACAGCGAAAAGAACCTTAAAGTTGTGCTCAGAGGGGGGGGGGGGGATAACGGAAACAATTACAATAGATGAAATCACATCAGATCTCCAAAACAGAGGTTCTAGACCTGTTAAGGTCAGCCGCATGCATAAAGCTGACAAAAGACCATACCTCCCCTAGTGCTGGTAGAAATCAGCAAAGACTATAAACACATCTGCGATCTCCAACCTATTTGCGATTTAGTCATAAAGACTGAATCATTAAAACACAAGTCAATAACTACCCACTATCATCGCTGCCAAAAGTTTGGCGATGCACAACGCTGTTGGAGATCGCAGATGTGTTTATAGTCTTTGCTGTTATTTATTTTGTCAAAAACCACGCACACAACCAGCAAAGTGTGCAAACTGAGGAGGCCCACATCCTGCAAACTATAGGGGCTGTACGGCATTCCTAGAGAACCAAAAAACTCAATCCCAAATCAGTAAACCTCCACAAGAACATAGAACCACCACAACAAGCAGAAAATCCTACGAAGAGGAAGCTACGCCAAGACTAACTTACCCCCCAAGACTAACTTACCCCCCAAGACCCCATATCACGATCAAAATTCCAGTAAACCTGACCTGTCAAATTTAACAAGCTGCATCGGAACAATGCTATCAGAACGAACTTCGTCAAACCAATTCCCCACAAGAAGTCAAGGACATTATCCTTAGGCATACTCAGTTACTATTCTCAGCAATCCTCAATGGATAAACACAATAGAAAAGTTACCTCACTACAGATTGTCAACTGGAACGCAAATGGAATAACAAAGAAAATCTTAGAACTACAGGAATTAATAGAAGAGATCCAAGCTGATATTATCCTAATAAACGAAACACATCTGCGTCCAAGCCACAAACCAAAAATCAACAAGTATATCACCTACCGCACGGACAGATCCTACACAAGAGGAGGAGGCACAGCTATCTTCAATAAAAGAGGAATAAAACACAATGAATTCGATAAGCCCCAAAACTGAACACATTGAAACAACAGGAATCGAAGTCCACATGAAAAACACAGTCTCAAGATATTTGCAGCCCACAATTCCCCCCCCTCCCCTGGAAGAACTATTAAACGCAGGTAGAGCAGTAATCATAGGCCGGAGATCTCAATGCCAAACACCCAATTTGGAATAGTAGCAATTCAAACGTCAACGGCAGAACACTCAACTCATATGCTACTGCAAGAAGTATTGCAATAATAGTAACTACAGAGCTTACATTCTATGGTAATACTAAAAACCATAGTACACGGCTATCAAATACAAGCGATCAACGACATGAGTTCGCACCCCAACCCCATCATACTGCAACTAGGCACCATACATGATCTAACTGAAAACACCACCACCTTCATCAACTGGAAACAAATCCCCTCAGCCTTCCAAGTAAACCTAGCCCCAGTAGCACACATAACATCTACTGAAGAAATAGAAAAGGCAGTCAGTGGTAACCTGTGAAAAACAAATATTGACAGCAATATCCTATGTAACAAACACAACCACCGCCAAATAGAGGAAATAAAACTCCTTATCCTAGAAAAAAAAAGCAAGCAATGAAGAAATATCATAGAACAATGGATCCCACGGATAAACAGGCAGTTAATAGAGTAACGAACCAGGTTCGGTATGCATTAAAAGACCACCGAAACCAACTTTGGAACAACAAGATATATCACCTAAGCACAGAAGACCAGTCAATATGGAAAGTTATGAGGTCGCTTCGCTCAAAGCCCAGTAAGCATCATGCATCTAGTGGCCATCGCCAATGCTACCATACGGCTAAATCACTATCCAGTACTGTGGGAAACTTACAGACGTCTTCCTAATTACAAAACCAGGAAAAAATACACAACTTTCACAGAACTATCAACCCATCAGCCTACTATCATACGTAGGCAAGATAGCAGAACGCGCTATACTAGTGCGGATTCAAGAGGCAACAAACAGCCACGTCATACCAGACGAACAATTCGGCTTTACAAAACAGCATTCAACAAATCTACAGAGTGATTGAATACATCACCCAAGGGTATGAATAGTATCAGCAATCTGTGTTAAAAATCACGGTTGGAGTCCCCAAGGCTCCCTAACTCTTTTCCATATACATGGCAGATCTCCCCAAGTTGTCCCCGTCCATCACTGCCCTTTATGCCGATGACACGATCATCATAGCTTGATCTCCCCCGACCACAATTGGTCATAAACAAGTTGCAGACAGCAATCAACACACTCGAGAACTGGTACAGCAAATGGCGTATCTCAATCAACCAAAAAAAAAAAAAAAAAACTCCGCAGTACTATTCACTAGACGGAAAGCAGAATGGAATACAACCATGCAAATGTTTGGAAAAACCATCCCTTGGCACAAATCAGCCAAATATCTAAGAATTCAGCTTGATAAAAGCCTAAGCTTCAAGACACACATCGATAGTGTCTCCACTAAAGCCAACAGGATCATAGCACAGCTACATCCACTTCTGAATAGGAACAACCTCCTAGACAAAAACAACAAAATTCTCCTCTAGAAATCAATGATAAGACCTCAACTAACCTACGCCTAACCAGCCTGGGAACGACTAAAAGAAACATTCACAGACTACAAACGATCCAGAATAAATGCCTAAGAATGGCACTAAATCGCTCTCTGGTTCATCAGAAACCTCCAGCTACACCGAGACGCTAAACTACCAGACATCAAGACTCACATGACAGGCATTGCAGAAAAATTCTTCACAGTCGCAGATAATCACCCAACTCAGCTAATTCGACAGGCAGCTGACTACAAGCCGCTTCAAGCATAGAAAACCGAACTCCTTCATCGTAAAAGAAAGCTGAAACAACACAAAATGCTAAAAAAAAAAAAAAATAAATAAAATAAAATAAAGAGTCAAGGACTCAGTCCATCACCCAAAGAAGTTCAAGGTAGTGCTAACTGTAATTTAATTAATTAAATCAGGTCACTTAATTAATATTAATTACTACGAGGTGGACAAGAAACACAATACATTCAAGGATGCCTGAAAGAAATCCTATAAATTTTCTCCCCTTTATTTACTAACGATCTCTTTAAAGTGCGATTCCCCCCCCCCACCCTCTATGAAACGATATTCAGCTACTAGAAGAAAACTACCTTCATCTTGAAAGATTTACAAACATAAATAACCCCGAAGAATACAAAGAATGAAGTCTCAATAGGCTTCGCCGGAGTTCTAAACACGACCGCAATAAAGAAATAACACAAAGGTTGAATTTATGTTCGGACCTACAAAGTAGCGTGATAGTTGAGAAAGCCCCGAAGATATTCCGAAGAATAGCCGCTTATGATTTGTATTATGCTCAAGTTGCTATCGCCACAAAGGAAGTATTGATATAAATAACTGTTTGATAAACTGCATTTCTAAAGAGAGTTATCACAATTTATAAAGTTAGCTGTTAAGATCCTACGATTAACGAGACGCATGCGGTATACGTAAGTAGTTTCCCAGAACAAACCAGTTCAATTTACCGAATGCCTTGGCTGCTCGTTTATTTATGGTGTATTTCTTTTCTATAAGGTCAGAAAGGTTTATTGGAGGCAAATTACGAGTAGCGTATTAACTGGTTTATGTTCTAATTGTAAGGGAACGAATGCACTTCGTAGAATGAGTGAAGTGAAAGCGTTAACATGAACGAATAGGTTATTCTTAGGAGCTGTACAGAACGTGAAATATAACTTAAATTATGCGCGAGGTGGTGGCTTGTAGGCGAATAATAAAATAAAATATTAAGCTGCGCAGTAGACAAGATTTCAAAGTTTTTACCGAGATCTAATCTGAAACGTATTGGTAAGGTGAGTTTGGAAAGTTTTTAGTGAATAAAAAAAAATAGAGAGATTAAACTATATATTTAATGCAAAATTCAAAATACGCGATGCTTTTTTTTTTTTTTATAAGTTTAACTATAACACCTTTTTATTATTCATTTATTTTTCTTCATATATTTTGCACAAAATGTTTTCTGTGTTATAATATAATGCTCAAATAACCATATTTAGAATAAACATGGTAAAATAACCATTTAACCAGATTCTTCTAATATTATTTGTTATAATAATATTGATGTTATTATATTATATTATACTAGGGGGACTCCTCCCAGACACCTACGGCGCCCCCCCCCCCCCGAGTTCTTCCGGTTCTTCTTGAATTCTGATGACTCGATATTTGAAGACTCGAAAGGGGGTTTGCCCCCCCCTTTCGAGTCTTCAAATCCCCCCCCCCCGGCGCCTGCAGTGCCCAAAACCCCGAGTTGCGGACTAATAGGGGGACTGGTAGGGCAGTTCTTGAATTCAGATGACTCGAATTTTGAAGACTCGAAAGGGGTACGCCCCCCCCGCTCCCAATTCCCCGAGTTCCGAATTGGTAGGCCGGTTCTCTTTGAATTCTGATGACTCGAAAGGGGGGTCTTCCCCCTCCCAGTCGCCTACGGTGCCCCCCCCCCCGAGTTCCGGTCTGGTAGGCCGGTTCTCCTTGAATTCTGATGACTCGAATTTTGAAGACTCGACACCCAGGGTAGCCCCTGAGTTTCAAAACGTTTCAAATAACTTGACAAAAAATGTGACTCAAAAATGGCTTTTCATTTTATATTATAGAGTAGATATGGTTAAATAAGCATATTCTTCTAATATTCTTTGTTATAATAATATGTGATGTTATTATATTATATTATATTATATTATATTATATTATATTATATTATATTATATTGTCTCGTGTTTTAATGTACAGTATAGTACATTTGCAATGTTATTTTTCTTATAGGTTGAGACGAAAATTGTGATGATATAACACAGTTCAGTTTTTTTTTTTTTTTTTTTTTTGTTCTAATGTAATTTTCTCATTTGTCAAATTATAAATATAACTTCTTTCTTTAAAATTTTATAAATTCATTTCCTCATACTTGAAACAAAATACATTTACTTATTCTACGTTTATATTTATATAACTATTAAACCATACACAATCTTTTTTTAAATGATTTTTCAATGTACATTTTAGAAAATGTTTGTTATATTATAATATTCTTTATTCCCTTCCTTTTTTAATATATATTATCATCTTTCTTTTTTTTTTTGCCTTCCCTCTTTTTATTATAATGTACATTTTTCCCTTGCGTTACAATATTTTTTTCAATTTACTCAGAATTTTGTTTTTCACAATTTTAGTTATATGTTATAATTTTACAATATAACTTTTCTTCTTTCCTCGTTTTACCAAAGTGTCTTTGTTGTGATTTTCTGCTTATAATGTAATATACCATACACTATCTACCCATAATTGTCCCGACACTGTCGTGTAATTTGAAGTCATGAAACATTCCAGGTGTTAATAACATAAAATCGATGTATAGATTCTAGGAAGCAGTATTTCATCGTGGCAGTTGAATACAGGTGACATTATGAACTCAGTGACTTCGAGAGAGAGGTGTCATCGTGGGCTGTCACATTGGTGGCATGTCCATACGTGCCATTGCCGCTCAACTGGAGCATCCCAAATCGATCCTTGGTGGTGTGATCAACAAATGGGGGCTACAATAAGCAGAGATCATCTGTGATGAGTTCCGGAGCGTCAGCAACACCATAGTGAGTACCAATACTTACGAAAAGGACTCGATTTCCTGGGTTTCCACGGAAGAGCAGCGACACACAAGCCGAGAATCACAATAACGAACAAGGCGGCTCGTCTGGCTTGGTGCAAAAAAGCGTGTGAACTGGATAATTGACCAGTGGAAAACGGTACTCTGGAGCGATGAATCAAGGTTCACCCGTTTCCAGTCTGATGGCAGGGTGTGGGTGTTCAGACAGCTTGCTAAACGCTTGTTACCACAGTAAAGTTTGGTGGTGGAGGAGTAATGGTGCGGGGTGCATTCAGCTAGTTTGGAGTGGGACCACTGGTCGTTGTCCGTGGTTCTATGAAGGCAACTGAGTACCTTCATACTCTGGATAATCAGGTGCTGCCCACAGTGGAGTTTTTATGGAACGGAACCTTGTTATTATCAAGACGACAATGCCCTATGCCACAGAGTTGCGGCTGTTATGGAATGATATGAAGAGATGGCTGTTAAACGACTACCCTGTCCTACACAGAGTCCTGATCTCAACCCTATCGAACACCTGCGGGACGAATTGGAGCGGTGATTGAGGTCCAGAGCAGCACGTCCTCGATCTGTCGCTGAACTCAGTGCTGCTTTGATGGAGGAATGAATACAAATTCCACCTGATGTCTGCCGTACTTTGATGGAAAGCCTCCCTCAAAGGGTGCGGGAGGTGATCAAAGCCAAAGGTAGACATACCCAATATTAGGGTTCGCCTGCTTGTATCAACCGTAAATTGCTAAAGTGTCGGATAATTATCGGTAGTAGTGTTTTAATGATATTTATTTTTTCCTCATACATATATTTTGTATAAAGCATTTTCTTGTTATATATTACATACGTAACACGTGTTATATGAAATGTACCAGTACAAAATAATTTAATCTATATTTCATACATTTACTCATTTTATTAATTATGTTTTTATTTATTTCTTTATATAATGTATAACTATACATATTTGAATCTTGTAATGTTATATAAAATATATTTTATTTTTATAATGATTATATAACAATGTAATATTCATTTTATTTTCTCTTTTCTACTTCTTCCGCCTCAGTTCTTAATATATAAATTAGAGGTGTATGCGCCTGTGAAACATGTACTACAATGGGGGATACACAGACTATCACACGTACACAGGGAAATACACTCAATCGGAAGAGACGAAGAGAATGATCGCCAATAAATTACTTAGGTGATAGAACAATTCAATCGCCTGGCATAAGCACATTAACTTGTTTATTGGAGACTTGAAAAAAGTTAAATGTTTGATCTCTGTAAAAAGAGAAAACGGTTTCAGTCTTTTGTGAGTGGAATTTATAATAATAATAATAATAAATACTTTTTTGAATTAGGTGGAAAAAAAAAATTAACCTAACAGTTAAAGCAATAAATGCAAACGCATCTTAGTATTGGATGCCCAATAGCTGCTAATTAAAACATTTAGCGCAAGTTCCAAACAGTTAGGGCAATTAATACTTTCATGTTGCCACTAGAAAAGTACAAGAACAATATTCAGTGGTTGTTCTTGTTCGTTAATAAGACTAAAATCATAAAGTGCTCTCAGCAAATAAGATCGAAAACTTGCTGATTGCATGATTTAACACAACTTTACGCTATTGGGGATATAAAGATATAATGATACAAAGATGTTAAGTTACATCTTGAGGCGCGGATATGAATGCATGTCATAGAATAATGAACTGCAACAAGAAGTTTGATAATGTTTCATTAGTAGCTGGGAGCTTTGTCTTTGCAAATAAAACCGGGAATGTCGCTCGCTAACTCGTGTGTTTATGCAGGTTTGGAAACAAAGCCAGCATGGTGCAAAAGTCATACATGACATCCTTTGATATTTCACTCAAATGCCGTAGTATGTCGAAGACGGGATACACACTAAGAAACAGTATTGTTTCCAAACTAGGCCTTATTAATTTTCCAGGCGTTCCTTGTCGCAAGTATCCGAAATGGCCGTCGAATTACTGCAAAAGTGTATTGTACTAGTAGTGTGAATTTAAGCTGATTTTATTTGATTTTTGTCGTATAATTAAGCACAAATAAAGCTGACTTGGGTTACAGCAGACATAACGGGTAGTAGTATTTGTCTGTGGCCGCTGATTACATAACGTTCTGTTATACCGTAGCCCGTTCCTAATAAAAGTATATTCAAAAAACAAAAAACAAAAAAAAAAAAAATTATGAGTTCGGCGAAAATAGCATTTAACTGTTCTATACATAAAGAGGGGGGGGGAGTGATCCAAAAAAGTTTGGGAAAACCACTCCTCTAGACAGTAATGATCAGGAAATGTATAAAAAAGCGAGCATTATTGTAACTATTATTTTCCATATGTTCAATTATAGGGATGAGAAATACCTGGAAAACAACACTAAATTATATCATTACCAAGAAAGGAGGGTTTAGAATATTATCCAACGGTATTAAAAGGATTATTTTGAAGTAGTGCGACAATGGTTATATGTAGTGTAAAAAGCCAATTAGTGGTGGGATAACCTTAAGCTATATATATAGAAATTATAGGGGAAAATAGGTCTACATCTTTCAATTGTAAAGAACAACCGTGAGCCTTAAGGTAAAGCACATAACTAGGATAGATGGTTATAACACACATGAAGGAAAGGTAGGCCAAATAAAAAAAAAAAAAAATAGGAGAGGAATAGAGGGAGAAGAATAACTGAGATATTTCAGGAAAGAGAGACAAGAAGGAAGACTGGAATTGTGGAAGAGCAGTTAACATGTTGCACAATTTTAAGAGGTATCAGATTTAAGAATAAAAAAAAAAACAACTCGAAAAATTAAATATTGTAAATATTTTGTAAGGGAAATAGAAGACCAGCTGGAAGTTAACTGCGTTTTTTACCATAATTTTTTTAGAAAAACAGACAGAAAAATTTTTCATCATCATTTAATTTTTAAAATCAGAAAACGATCTTAAAATTGTCTTTAACACTTTTAAGATTTTCACATTTTTTGTTTAAGATAAGCAATCTTTTTTTTAAATAACTTTATTTTGATTTTTGTTTCCATATAATAATTTAGACAAATTCCGAGGTACAGGAGAAAAGGTGTCCGTATTCCTAATTAAAAGAAAGCTGTCTACAAGCTTTCTTGAGGCTAACTAATTATCTACCCCCTTGACAAAAAGTTGTATTGCTTTAATGAGCAAAGAACTACTTCAAAAAAAAAAAAAAAAAAAAAAAGAGAATAACGTTTATGAAATCTTTAGCTTTGATTAGCTAAACGAAATGAAGATTTAATCCAGACTAGTAACTAGTAACATTACTGGCTTAACGGGTGAAGCAAAAGCTTTTCATATTCACGGCTATCTTAATAGAAACTGTGAGTTGAGAGAGTTTATGAGCCAATTGCTCGCCCTGAGTGGGCTAGGAGATTAATCCTCAGTGTTGGAGTTGAGGATGGCTTTAGGTCTTTTGTGCTTAGAATAGTCCATTGCATCATAGTCAGCAGCCAGTTGGATCAGTCTGTTAGGGTGCACAGTTGCTTTTGAGAAGAATTTGGTTGCTATAGTCTGCATGAAAGTATAAATATAAGGGACCTCCGTATCCCGGTGCAGTTGGACAGTTCGGATGAACCATGGGGCGCCCAGGATCATTCTAAGACACTTGTTCTGAATGCGTTGTAATTTGATAATATTCGAGTTTGAAGTATGGCTCCAGGCCGGTGAAGCGTAGGTGAGTATTGGACGAACCATCAGTTTGTATATGAGAAGTTTGCTGGTGCTCAGTTTACTGTTTCTGTTAATTAACGGATAAAGCTGGGCTATGGTTTTTGATGTGTTTGCACAGAGAGTCTTGATATGGGAGTTGAAAGTCAGTTTTCTGTCCAGTACTACACCAAGATATTTGATCTCTGTTTTCCACTGAATTTTTGTGTTAAATAGGAGAATATCTTCTTTAGGAAGCACTGATCTTCTAGAGAATAGGACGGCTACGCTCTTCAGAGGATTCACCAGGAGTCGCCATTTGGCAAAATATTGTTCAATTTGCAGTAGGTTTTCTTGCAGTTTCTTGATGGCTAGGTGAGGCTTTAATGATCTGGCCAATATCGCTGTGTCATCAGCATAAAGAGCTTTAATTGAAGATAATGGGTTGTGTGGTATCTCATGCAAGTATAAGGAGAATAGGATTAGTGCTAGTAAGGACCCTTGTGGAACTCCAGCCAAGATGTGTTTTTGTGTAGAGACTACTCCACTTAATCTCACTTGTATGCACCTATCATAGAGGTATGCCTTGATGAGTTGAATGATTCCGATTGGTATACCGGATGATATTAGTTTATATAGTAAACCATAATGCCAAACCTTGTCAAATGCACTGGCTAAGTCTAGGAAAACAGCCCCAGTGCATTGACGCCAGTTAAAACCTGTGATGATATGCTCCACCAATCTGTGTATTTGTTGTGTGGTGCTATGCAACTGTCGGAAGCCAAACTGCTCCTCAGGCAGGATATTTAATCGGAGTACAGAATCTTGAAGTCTAGTAAGAATTACCTTCTCGGCAATTTTTCCGAGATTAGAGATGAGACTGATTGGTCTGTAATTTTGAGGCAAAGTGGGATCTTTTCCAGGTTTATGAATTGGTATTATGTACGCCAATTTCCAGTAGGAAGGAAAATATTTGTAACGAAGAATGGAGTTAATTATATTTGTCAGATGGACAATAGCTTTACGAGGTTAAAGTTTTATAACTTTGTTGGAGATACCATCGGGTCCGGGAGCCTTTTTATTCTTGAATTTCTGAATAATAACATATATTTCAGCAGGTGAGGTGGGTGCAATTTCAGTGGAATGTGTGAGAGCTGAATTGAGCGAATATCTGACGTTACGGTGGATCTTGTAGATATGACTAATATCAAGGTCGTCGTATGCGGGTTTGCATTGTTTTTCAAGATGATTCGCTATTGCCTCAGCTTTATCAGCATCAGTGTGGATGAGACTTGAATCTGTTTGAAGAGGGGGAAGAGGTTTATTTCTGTTTTTAATCTTTCGGATAAGATTCCATACAGAGTGATTGTCAATGGAGATGGAGGTCAGTTTTTCTTCCCAGAGTTGAGTTCTATGAGCTGCGAGTGCATCTCTCACTGCAGAATTGAATCTGTTTAAGATCCGCTTGTCTTGTGGCGCCCTGGTGTTGTGGTATCTTTTTCTAGCCTTATTTTTTCTCTAATCAGATTCATAATATCTTCAGGTAAGTGGTTGGATTTGTGAGTAGTTGCAGGGGTAGTAACTGCTGCACAGGCTGCTGTAATCTGCTCTGTTAGATTTTTGACAGCTGTTTCAATTTCCTCTTTTGATTTAATGATTCGAACAGGACCAATATATTCTGGAAGCACCTTGGAGAGCCTTTCCCAAGGAATAAATGAGTGAGGGGGGGAGGATAATTTTTCAAGATTTCCTAATTTTAACCGTATTGGGTTATGATCTGATGATAAATCATTGATTGCCATTAAATTGTATTGGAGTCCGATGTGCTGCAGTATGGCTATGTCCAATAGATCAGTTATAGTAGATCGCTTGTTATACAGATTTACACTATATATGAAAACATACTGTATTATTCTATGCATTTAATCCAGACTTCACGCTATTAGAATTAAATTAAAATAACATAACGTTTTGAAAAGGGTGTCCGAAAAATTTAGGATTTTTCTCATTACACTCAACAAAAAATTATTATATTTTTATAATAAAACTTTGTACAAATAAAACTCTTCATGTTATATACAAAACTAACGAACCTAAAGAAGAAATTTTGATTTTTTTTAAATAACAGATTTTTTTTACACAATATTTTCAAACTATTGTTCAAATGGGCTATATTCAAAGGATTTCCGTTCATTTGGTTCTATGTTATAAAAAATATAAAAAATTACCCAAGGCGATTTTTATATGCAAATGAAGGGGAGGGGATGTTTTTTTTTCTCCCGATTGTCCCGATTAAGTTGACCCTCTTTGAATTTAGGACTTTAGAAAGTCGCGTGATCTGCTGAATCCCAGCTGCCCCCACCCATTAAACGATCAGGCCGATCTGATTCTTAGCTGCTCAAGATAACGTACTTGACAGTGTTTTAAAATTCTTGGGGACCGTATCCCATTGAAATAGCCATGCAATTAAGTTGTATTAGCGACTGCTCGCGGCTAACGATCACTATTGACTGTATGTAGCTGCAGGTGTAAAAACAGCTCCACCAGCTGCTCTTTTTTCCCCGTCAACGAAAAGTATGGAGGGAAAAACACAGGCAATAAAATATGTTATGAACGTTAAGGTTATCATTGAACACAGGTTAAATTACCTCTTTGTAGCGACTAGCGAATAGCCTGATGACATAGCAATATCATCACACACTTAATTATATGCACAACACAAAAGGTTTACGTCATAAGATGACAGATTGCGGAGAGGGTGTGTCTTGTTCAAAATTGACTTTCCTGGTTCTTCATTAAACTATACAAATCTCGAAGCCTATGGGGGACAGCTGAGACAATTTTTTAGCGCTGTTCCAGAATTGCCGAGACAGCGAAGGTTTTCCACACACACACACACACACACACACACACATACTTGCATCCGGACAAGTTGGTATTCAAAATTGACGACCACAAAATGCGATCTGAATTACCATAATTAAGGTTAAAACTACTATTTTACTCCGAATAAATTCTTGTTAACTAGCCAACGTATATCAGCACTGCTCAGACACGAAACAGGTCTCTTCACCTCCCACGTGCACATCAAAGTATAAAATTTTCAAAGAACACTCACCTAAAGGAAAGACTTAATCATACCTACTGATACGTCTGTTGAATGAAAAGTAGTTTTACAGGAACCATCAATCAGTTTAGATATTACAGTTTTTAGTTACCGTTTGTCAAAAATAACCTAAGCACCATTTACGTTTTTTTGAGAAAATTTTCTATCGATTAACAGTCAAAGTGAATTGATTCAAAGAATGGCCGATATTCAGCAAAAATCACTGGACTTAATAAACCCCAAAATTATTTGTTACATCTTACAAGAGGGTGCTTATCTAAGCTGCTGAAGAATCATGCTATATTTAGTATCGATAAAATGTATATTAACGAAAAAGTTTTCAGCAACCGGTCATCATATCAATGTAATTTCTATCAGTTTCTCTAGTCGTAATGGATTTATTTTTATCGGATACGCATAAGAAGGATTCTTTGTAGGTTTTGACGAAGTCCTTTGGTTGCAATGACCTAGGTTCTAATTCCATCCAGTAATAAAGGATTCCTTTACAAATGGATTCCATCCATTTGTAAAGCTCTGATTTTCAGTTTTTACTGAAAATCAGAGCTTTACAAATGAACCAGTCTCGTACGGAGGTGGAGGATTTTCCTCCTAGAAAGTTGGGTTTTTCGTTCAACAATCAGGCAAACTGGCCAGGAAAAAACTGGCGCATGCAGTTTACAGACCAATATGTTTAGGCATAAGACTAAACTATCTTAAAATTACGGTGAAAGTAAGCCAAGGAAACTTGTAGTGGATCTAAATGGTTTGTATCATGCATTATTGTTTATTATTATTATTATTATTATTATTATTATTGCGAATAAGTGGACTTATGTACCCTGAAACGTCCAATAGTTAAGTAAATCAGCAAATTATGAATATATTATCTTATGCGCCATATGTACATCATCTTAAGTACCTTATAGTGAGGTAATGTCAGATGATCGCAAGTCTATATATTGGTTGGCTTCCTTAAGCAAAAAATTAAGTTTTTTTTCTGCGCACTATACGTGTGTGTAATGTAACGTCAAAAACGTTTACCCTGACAACATCAAGTGTTCCTCATATTTAACTTTTCTTTTTTTCGAAACTCACAATACAAGCTGTTTTATGATTTCAAGTATAGACTTCTCCATTACACTTGAAATTTAATTATTTATGACATTATGACAACACTATGATGATGATGACAGAGCAGGCCAAACCTTATGTTAATATGCAATACTTTTACTCACTTTTGGTAAAAATCATATACATTATTTTAAAGTCACACCTCGAATAATTATACATAACCATACTTTTGTACTTTTTTACAACTTATCTACATTTCCAATAACTTTTATCCTTCATATTAAAAAAAAAAATCTGTGTCAAAGATAGCTTTTCTGAAAACTTCTCTCTAGAGACATTACATATCATCATAATAAAAAATATCAAACGGATTTTTCGATCTGTTTAGTGGAATAAAAATCTAGGTTTCCAGGTGCGACAATCTCAGCTAACTGTTAACAAGTCCTAACAGAATTTTCAACTGAAGATGACAGTCCTGACTGGCTAACCACACCTTTCACCTTTGACTGAAAATCCCTTATAAATACTACTTATATGACATACAAATCTGAACCCACATCCTTTCAGTCAAGGGCCACCGCCATTTTTTACTCAATTACAAAAGGTAGGGAGAAATATTTTTGATTTTTGCATGGCTTTATATGCTTCTAATACTGGCACTGCATTATTATGGCTATATATCGGCTTTTTTTAAAGAAAAATAGCGATGTTAATATAATTACATAAGTCCTTGGACCATAGGTCAATAAGATGATAGAAAACTTGCCGCATTTGAAATAAAAGCACTGAGAAAAAATTTTGGACCATCTTACAATCAAAATACTGGACTGTATGAACAAAGACAAATGAAGAACTATGAAACCTGTTTCAGAGAACAAACATCCTATCATTTATAAGAAGCAAGAGAATCGAGTGGTTTGGTTATGTTTGAAGAGCAGATGACCAGTTAATAAAACAAGTACAAGAAAAATAAAATCCACAGGAAGGCTCCACACTGTGGATGAATGTGGTCATGAGAAACTTAATACACTGGACGAACACTTTATACCAAATGTAGCTTATAACAGAGACCCATGGCAGCAATATACCTAAATCAAATGAAGTAGAAGAGAACTTCATCATCAGCATTTATTTCCAAATACCATTTTAAGAAATTTATATATGTATACTTATAGTCCTTATAAGGACTGACTTAAAGGGCGAAGCAAGAATGATTTTCATCTTCCCCGTTATCTGTAGAGGACAGTGTAGGGATAAGATGTTATTGAGCTATTAAAGCTCTGATCATGGCAGGAGGGTAACAGCAATAGTCGAGCCTCAGTTAGAACCTCATTGGCTACTGCATTGCTATCCATTACCCTCCAAGAGTATTGGATTGAATGAATCAATTAATCACCGCATCTCACGGTCGATTGATCCCAATTCCTCCCTTCAAGATCACACTTAGTTCTTAAAAGAACTGGGCGATGGACTGAGTCCTTGACTCTTTATCCCGTCATCTGAATGAAGAAAATCTATGTGGATGGGGTATTATTGAGCTAAAGGCTCTAGTCATGGCTGGGTAACGGTAATAGCCGAGCCTCAGTTAAAACTTCATTGGCTACAGCATTGCCATTTGTTACCCTGATTAGTAAGTAAAGGGTAAAATCTCAAAAAATCGGACGATCTCTAGGCCACTCCATAGTGGGCGAAAGACCGTCCATGTCTCAGCGTTGGTTCCACTCATTGACGGCCGCCCCGTCCAAGCACCCCGACGGGCTCCCCGTTTAAGCAGAACCGCTCAGCGTTGGTTCCACTCAGTGTCGGCCGCCCCGTTCAAGCACCCCAACGGGCTCCCCGACTCCTGAGCAGAACCGCTCAAATTCCGAGGAAAATAATTCACCGACAAGAACCCCTCAGCGGGCCCTGCCGGAGAACACCTTCCCCGGAGACTCAAGGTGCTCCCTTAAGGCAAAAACCCTAAGGGAGCGAACTCAAAAACTCACACCCAGGATAACAGCAACAGCCGAACCTCAGTTTACTTCCTCGGTTCAGCATTGCTATTTGTTACCCTGATTAGTAAGTAAAGGGTAAAATCTCAAAAAATCGGACGATCTCTAGGCCACTCCATAGTGGGCGAAAGACCGTCCATGTCTCAGCGTTGGTTCCACTCATTGACGGCCGCCCCGTCCAAGCACCCCGACGGGCTCCCCGTTTAAGCAGAACCGCTCAGCGTTGGTTCCACTCAGTGTCGGCCGCCCCATCCTAGCACCCCGATGGGCTCCCCGACTCCTGAGCAGAACCGCTCAAATTCCGAGGAAAATAATTCACCGACAAGAACCCCTCAGCGGGCCCTGCCGGAGAACACCTTCCCCGGAGACTCAAGGTGCTCCCTTAAGGCAAAAACCCCAAGGGAGCAAACTCAAAAACTCATCACCCAGGATAACAGCAACAGCCGAACCTCAGTTTACTTCCTCGGTTCAGCATTGCTAATTGTTACCCTGGAAGTCCTGAAAAGGACTTTAGTTATCCATTCAAGATCACACTTATATTATTATGGAAGAAAATATAGATATGAACTTGGAGTTATTAATGGGTGTATTTCACAGTTTAAAAGTTATAATTTTTTCTCTCATCATTCAGAATAAATTTATTAGTATACTAAACTAACTTTTTACTCTTTGCAAATATGTGTTTATCCCATTCTACATTTCATTTAAAAATGAGCAGTGAAGATCAATGCAATGTTGACTTAATAACGGTAGGTCACAAATGTCATTGATGTAAATTATAAATAATACTGGTTCCAAGCACAGAACCTTGGAGAACACTGTAATTTAGCTGAAGGAAATTGCTATAGCTTTGGTTTATTTTTGTTGTTTTTGACCTAGACATTAAATAGCTTTTAAACCCGTCAACTAGTCAGCCTTTAATTTAAATAATCTCCAATTATTTTAAGAAAACGTCATGGGACGCTAAAATGTCAAAGGTTTCCGTAGAAGAATCGCTAGTTTATGTTGATTTTGTGAATAAATTAAGTTTGTGAAGTTCAGCAGTGCAGGCATGCTCGGTATTTAGTTTCTGAATTCAAAAAGTACTGTTTTGATTGATGATGATGCACTGCAGTTCTTAGAAATCATATAAGATGGTATTTGTTTACATTTCTTATGACAACTGAATGAAAAGTTACTTCCAGAAATCTCGTTAACCTTGACGGTTAAACTTTTTTTTTCTTCTTAAAAACAAAGGACAAGTAGATTTCGTGTTTACTTTGGGACAGGATAGGATTTTATAAAGCAATTCCTCATGAGCTAACACGTCAGTTTAAGGAAGAAAAAAAATTGACATTGCTGTGAAAAAAACATTTGTTCTTAGAAAACGCTCAAAATCCGTTTTCATTTGATTGAAGAAAATTCGGCTACAGAACATCTATATTAGTTCAGAAAAAAACAACTGTTGTGGCAGAAAAAAAAAGTGTATATTCATTCTTTTCAATTAAATGAATTTAATTCGCTGTTCAATATTCTCATTTTTGCTTTAGAACTAAATTTGTAATAAACTCAAATTATGGTATTATTTTCCTAAAATTCGCTCATTCATTCCTTGACTTTTATTGGTTTACATTCATTCCTTGACTTTTGTTGGTTTATTTATTTTCAATTGAAAATAGTCCTTATAAGGACTGGCTTAAAGGGGCGAAGCAAGAATGCTTTTCATCTTCCCCGTTATCTGTAGAGGACAGTGTAGGGATAAGGTATTGTTGAGCTATTAAAGCTCTGATCATGGCAGGAGGGTAACAGCAATAGCCGAGCCTCAGTTAGAAATTCATTGTCTACAGCATTGCCATCCATTACCCTCCAAGGGTATTGATCACCGCATCTCACGGTCGACCTTGAATAATCTCCAGTTGAAAATACACTCATGGAGACTTTTTTAAGTTTATATATATATAAAGTCAAATGGTTTAATAATATACTCTAAATAAACTCCAGATTTCCAGGATATACGAAACTAATTTTATGTTTATGAGTATTATATTGTAGTTTATTGTTGTTTTTATAGTGATATAAAAATATTATACAATACAATTCAAATATAGACGTGCTAATATTTTATTTCTTAAGTTTCATACAATCTAGTGTTTAATACAGCCTTTCTAAAATCCACTTCCACACATACACACAACGGATACTTTAGTATGTATCCGTTTAACCACAGTAGCAAACAAATTACGATGTTTATTAATTGTATTGTGTGTTTTTAATAGTGTAAACAAGTTGACATTCGCAGTGTTCATAAAATGGATATATCTCCGCGTTCAAAAATCTGTACTCTTTCTCAGCACACATCCATGACTGTCGATGAGCGTGGAGTTAGCTTGAGTACTGTTAATGAGATTTTAAAGAGATTTAGGGAGACAGATATCTTTTATCCTGACATAAAAAGAAAATGTGCCTGAAAAAAAGGAGTACTACACTTATTCATGATCGTTTCCTAGTTAGGAAAAGCGAAATTAATTCAACATTGTCTGTTGCAGACTTAAATAGGGACATGAGAGTTGGTCGAAGATTGTTGGAAGCAGGGAGAACTGCCCACAGATCAAGAAAGAAACAACTGTTGACGAAGGCTATGCAGAAAAAGAGGTTCCAGTGGGCAAGAGTGTACAAATATTAATAACTCGTGTCTGTTCACAGTATGATGAAAAGTGACCAATACATAAAAATATTGGAGAAAAGAGTGATCCCACAGATCTAGAAAGACAAAGAATTCACCTTCCAACAGGATCTAGTTCCATGTTACACTTCAAAAAAGTGAAAGAGTAACCTCCTGACATTAACCCAATAGAAATGTGGGCCATCGTGAAAAAGAGAGATTTGTGAAAATTAAATTGTGATACAAAGGATAACTTAATACAATATTTTATGGTTTATTAAACGGTTTAGAGATACAGAAATAAGAAAAATGTGTTCTACGTTGGTAGAGTCCATGTCTAAGCGAATTCGTTAACTTATTTGGAACAACCGAGCACACTTAAATTATTAGGTAAAGTTAGAGTTTAATTTTTGTACTTATTTTCTTGCGAAATTAAAATGTTTCTTTAAAATGCGAATGTTCGGATTAATTTGTTCACTACTGTACATTCTGCAAAATGTCAGCATCGAACCTTTCCTTTTGCCTGTCCGCAGCTATGTAAGCATATATAACTCCCGAAGCTCGATGGATAATTCTTTAATGAAAGTTAATATTTATGATGGTTTTTTATTTAAAAAAATTCGCAATTATCCCAGTTAAATGGACTGATTGCAGAGGCGGAATTTGATCGTTGGTATTTAGGAAGCCTACTAAAATTTGTCGTGTTATTCTCAAATTTCGTTCACATCGGATCATTTTTAGTGGGAAAACGATTTAAATTGATACCAAGAATATATTATTCTATCCGAACTTAACACGAGCTAAACATATCACTTCGTAGTCGACAGACCTTGAACACACGCACACAAACGCGTTTACACATTCCTTTTATACTTTTACAAATAGAGCACATTCTTGTTGATTAGAACTAAATTATCGCATAGCTTCTTCTCTGCACACAAACACTCTCGGATGGAATCGAAAATAATTTATTTTGACAGTCTGAAAATAGAAAGTTCAATCTAAACGGATAGCTTTGTGGTCAGATAGTGTAAAGTGATTATCCGTGTATATACAAGGAACCTGCAAAACAAGGACCTTTCAGCTGCAGGCAAGTTAGCCAATCTCATCCAATTGTAAGAGTTCCCTCCCCTCCCTTAAGGAAACTCGAATGTTCTACTCACAAAATAGAGAAAACCAGAAAACCAAAAGTGAGAAAACATGAACATGAAACATAAAGAACAGATTACTAAGTAAATTATTACTGAATAAATGAGTAAAGTTAAAAATATACCACTTTAACGACTGTATAGGTGTATCTGACTTATTACGTGAAGATTTTACAATTAAATTTACATATGATTAGGAGGAAAAAAAAACAAAAAACAAATTTGAAGAGATGCTCGAGAATTATATAAAAATGTATTTCTGTAATTATGGTCTTTCACTTCTATACCAACAGCATGTGCTATACGACCATTGAGTTTAGTGGTTGACACTGAGCCGCTGGACTCGATGCGAACCATTAAACTCCTAACATCCATCAAATAGCTAATGCAGAGCACAGCTCAAATTGAATTCTTCATGGCCAATTCACCTCACCTTCCTCTTAATGTGTCAACTGCTTGTTACTGTCAAGTAATTTGACTTGGCATATAATAAAGCTAATTAATATCATCAGAAGATAGTTATTTCTATCGACATTGTTTGTCATGTCAGTGTGTGGTTTTGTAGGCTGCAATATACGAGTTTCCTGGGAGATAAAAACCTTGATGCTCCCATATGACACTAACTAACTGAACGTTCAGCTGAAAAGGTTTAATAAAGGATTCTTGCATCAAGGGGGGAATTCGAACCCGTCTATCAAAGGACATTGACGACATCAATTGAGATAAGTGATGCCCACTTATAGATGAATAACGTACCAATGCTATCATTTTGTTCACAGGTTTCCCTTGCTATTTATAGTTAACCAACTTTATGTAAAAACGTACAATAATCATTATGGGAAGACAAAATAGAATTTGCAAAAACCTCAGGCTGAAGCTCAGTTCATTCATTCATTCAGTTAACATGTATGGTTATGATGTCCATGAAGGTAATGCCATTACACTCCTCCCCCCTCCCCGAAAGAACTTTGTATTGAAGTCTTCATTACGTTAATTTCGAATGTCATTAATATTTTTCTCTTCATTTACACTTGCTCAAGTATGTGTAACTCGAAGGTGTATTGACAATTGAATGCATCGAACGATTCTCAGCAGTTACTTCTTCAGTGACTGCTGAGACCCCAAAAGAACTCTGGCTATAATCGAATCAAGCACAATCTTAAGCAACAGATAGCTAAAGGAAGGAAAAAGAATCGCTTCACTAAATAGCAGCGAGCCTTCGAGTGCAGGCAGCAGCAGCACGCGACTTGTCTGTAAATAGCAGGGCTAGACTGGAGTGTGACAACTTCTGATGTCAATAACAAACGACACAAAGAGATAAGACCAAACAAGTCTCCGCGACAGGAATTAATTACTGGACCATTTTCAAAGATTTGTGGCCACCTGGTGACAACCATCGGCATAAACTCAGAACGTAAAGCCATTGAAAGGAATAGTGGCATTAACATTACACACGCCAACAGTTTCATTAGTATGCAAGAAGGCACAACGCATCTAAAAGACCTCCTCCCCATCATTGTTTCTCTGTGATCAGTTGAGCATAAATGACGTATAACGTTAGACAGCCGGTTGGATTCCTACGGAGGAGTTTAGTTTCGGGCGCTTACAGACGACGTTCTCACACTAATTTGGATCGTCTATAGCAATGCGTGCGTGATGAAGTTTGACATTGTGCTCATTATCCATCTCCGCAGGGCAGCCTTGCTACTTCTCCTCATGAGGTAGGGTGGATGTCCCTTGGTTCGTACGGCCGGAGGACGACATTCTCTTTCTCTTCTATACAAATGACATATTCGCGGAAATTTATGCGCTGTTCCTGGAAAAAGTAAGAGATAACTGGAATGACTCATCGATATTCTTTTATTACAAGACATGTTATTCGATCATTATTTGCGATTTTAATCCGAATGGCTTCAATTTAAATACACAGTAAGCAAATACCAATGAAGTCTGAATTTCAATAAGATTAGGTGCCGTCCTTAATTCGAAATCACTACCTGGAGGGACCAATAGATAGCACCCAATCAGAAATGTTCTTAGCTTATCAACTTTCTTATCTTTTGTGGATCAAGTCCTATGACATTATTCTAAGGAAAAAAAATATAAAAAGTCATATTTTTGAAGTTCATCAAGAAACGCTTTTTAGTAAATGTTTACTCTTGATTTCCCCCCCCCCCTTACATTCGTTAACATATGGGTTCAAATCCTGCTAAGATAGAATACGCAGGCCTCATTGTATCAATTGCTTAGGTAATTCCCAACAATCGAACAAAAATAAATAAATAGAGGTGTAAATTGACATTCGCTTTGTTTTCTACTAGTGCAATGTGGACAGATAACTAGCCTAGGACCTTCGCAGGCTGCAGAATAGATCGCGAGGGAAATATCGCATATGATAAAGATCAGGAGGGAACTATATGTGATAGTTCCCTCCTGATCTTTAGGAGGCTTAAATATCATAATACAGAGACGGTAGAATGGCTGTTAATAGTAGTGTTAACAGAGATAAGTGATTGGCCCTGCTTACTAAATCAAGAATTTTTATGTTAGTCCATAAATATGATAGAAAAAGTATCACATCTAATCATACGAAAAAATGGTTAGAAGAATTTTTTCTCTTCCAAGGAGGATAAAGTTAATCTGTCTCAGGAATTTTTTTTATTTCGCGCACTCGGATGTGGTTGCGATTGGTTAGAATTATGCCCACGAGGTCAGGATATTAAATCTTGCCAAGGACAGAAACACCTGTTTTTTCAAAACACAAAGTTTCTGCTCTGAACAGATACTATCCTGAGCTCTTAGCTTCTTTGCCACATGGTCAATATCTCTCAATATCAATATCGAGAGAGACTAAATCCTACCGCAGTGGATTTCATTATTATATGCTCAATGTGTTTATTTTTCTAATTCGAGATATCTGCGTCTGCATGCGCGCGTGTTTTAGTTTCCTAATCTGTAGCAAATTGTTTTCTAAAGTTTCTGCTTCTTAAGTGTTTGCGTTGAAATATTTGTTACAAAGACACCGACGCAATGAATACGCTAAACATCAAATCTCCATATTTCTTAAGATAATCCTGCCAAACAACATTCTCTTGCTCTCTCCGTGTTGGATTTACAAATACTTTACATGCACTGAACCAAGGAATGCGGTTTGACTGGATTTCGGTTAATTTAGGAAATATGGGAATTCCAGTGCTCATTTCCCATTTATGTCGACAAATACTTTTTGAATGCAACATGAATTTTCATTCTTGAATCGTCAGCTTCAAGATAAACACTATATTTACATTCCATGGATTGAATCTTGAATCGTCAATTTCAAGATAAATACTCATAATTTATTTTAATTTTAATTACTATTTATCAATAAAAAATTTAGGTGTTGTAAGTATTTTTTCTGTGTTTTCAATTTCAAGCAAGATGGTTTAATTTTAATATAAAAAATCTATATAAATAAGGTTAAAATTATTATTATTTGATTGAATATCACCCTGAAGCGGCTGCTCCATCTTGATGAAATTTTGTTGGGTATATTTAATGTGGTCTTGGTCTATTTGGTTATTTCATCCATTATCATATCTTTAAACAAACTAGCTGCCTTATAAATATGATTTAGGCACCTTTTTTTTACGATTGATTCAATGAATTTTCATTATGAACTACTTATTTTAATTACTTGTTTTTTATCGAGGAGTAAAAAAACACCAAAAATCTAATATTTTACATGGCATCAAAAATTTAAGCTAAATATTATTAGTGCCTCTATTTTTTTATAATGAAAAAAAAAAAAAAAGCAATTGAAATGAGTCAGGTGACGCATCAATATTGTACGGCGCGATGCATGTGTGCGAGCTTAGCCCCATCACCCTCATTCCAGAAATGAGCTGGGTGATGCAAGTCGCAAGGCCAAAATGAAGGCGCTGATTTGAGATCATAGTTTCTCACATGAACATCTTTATGCAGCCTGCTTCGGAGTGAGTAGTAGTAGTAGTGAAAATCTTCACATATGTGTCCCGGATGGGGATACACTTAACATAGCTTATCAAGTGCTTTGATCCAACCAGCACGTATATATAATACTTTAGCTAAAATGTGAATAAAATATCTTTTTTAAATTAATCTGTATATCATAACCTCACTCAATTTTAAGAAAATTAGTTCATTTTGTTTAAGAAAAATATTGTTAATTGATATATGAATTAGACACCTATTTTGAATCTACATAAACTATATCTAAAAGATTTTTTTTTTTTTTTATAGAGAGATTTCGGTTATTATAAGTAATTTGTAATTTTCGTGGGTGTTACAATTTTATTCATCAATTATGGTTAATAGTATAATTAGAAATCATTTTATTCAAGATATTTCCTTCTAATATGCAGATATTATCATGTGAGAGTTTATATTGATGCACCGTTCTACAATGTTAGTACCAACGTCAGCCATAATACAGGGTGATTCAAAAAGATGTACTCAATTTCATACGGCTATGTTTCCTGAATTAAACATCGTATGTGAATGATCTACATATCATTTGAAAGAGGAGGTCCTAAAGTTTGAAATACTACCGCTAGAACGCTTATATTAGAATGCTGCACTGCTTTAGCGCACAGCAGTGCAGCAGCGTCAGATATGAGCAAAATGGCTACTATATTTTTGTCCATCTTTTTGAATCACCCTGTATAATATGTTGACGAATCGCCATTTTTTTTTTTTTTTTGTATATTCTTGCTGGGTGTGTCGTCATCTTCCTTTAATATTAGGCTCAACGACCTACCAAGTAACTTAAATGGCCTTTATATAAACCTAATTTGGGTAATGACAGATGTTTAATCTTAAATGCATAGTCTGCCATAGCTGTCAACTGGATGTGCTCTTTGGAAACTTTGGCAGTTTTGTGAATTGGCCAGGGGAGGGGAGAAGAACCTAAGTTTTCCAAAGGGAAGCCAATTCACCAGTCTCCCCATACAAAGCTGGCTAACTTTGCTTCTAAGATGACTAGAGGCAAAGTCAAGAGGTAAAAAATTGGGCTCTTCGAATCCAAGTCTTTGCAGGAAAAGTGCAAAAGTAATTATTTTATGTGCGCTGAAAAAAAAAAAAAAACGTTCACTTTATACAAATAAAATACAGATGATATCAAAAAAACTCCTTTAATAGGGGTGGTGTGGGTTGCTTGGGATTCCTTCCGATGAAACTAAAGATATGAGGCGAGTGTTCATGTCTGTTAATTACCTG
Source organism: Typopeltis vanoorti (assembly GCF_054136105.1). Taxonomy (NCBI): domain Eukaryota; kingdom Metazoa; phylum Arthropoda; class Arachnida; order Uropygi; family Thelyphonidae; genus Typopeltis; species Typopeltis vanoorti. The sequence goes on from NC_143561.1 coordinate 57,591,650, forward strand.
TATATTCTTCGGATAATTTTATATATAATTATTGTATAGAATTCGGATACTTTGTATATTCTTACGGTTTATCTGTTTTCGGAAGTGAAAAAAAACCTTCTGACAAAATTTTTGAACGAATCTCAGCCCCTACATGAGATCGGCTAACTCATCCTCATATGAAAAAAAAAAAAAAAAAGTTTTATGAATCGTGAATAATTCAAAGACGATTGACACTTGAATAGGGTTCTCCAAAACAAAGGACATCGTCAACTGAATCCTTCTCCGAACGTAGCTGCCGGGGAGTGCATCCAGAAAGATGAGGTAGATTAAAAGCAATAACATCGTTTTATTCCCGTCATATAAACAGGCGTGACTAATAAGGTATCCGGAGAGTTCATCGAAAAGGCAATTCACCGAAAGACAATTCATTGAAGAAACAATTCATCGAACGACAATTCGTCGCAAATGCAATTCATCGAAAAAACAGTTCACGAAAATTTAAAATTTTCGAAAATGTTATGAGAAAATTAATCCATTTAGAATGCTACTTTCATAGGGAAAAATTATAGAACAATATGGTTCTTATAGTCTTTCTTGTCCGATAACTGTTTCATGTGTGTTCATGGGACTGATTTGCCTGTTTCCGGAAGAAAAGCCCAGCCGTATCTATATTATGCCTGCTAACTTACCTTTAGCAGAAAACAGGACTGATAAAAAGTATGCATAAATGGGATCCAACTACCCAGGTCTTTCTAACTAAACGGCTTCGTTTTTACCGACTGAACTATGTGGGCTTCGTTATTATTATTGTTGCTAGTAGTAATACGCGACTTCAATACAGCAATTATTATGGGATGAATTTTACTCAGATTCGCTATTTGAAACTTTTACAAGAAAATGTGAAACCCTTCCAGATTTCAGTTCAGCTATATTCGGGGCGACAAAGAAATCATGTGTCCAAATTATGTACTGTATTACAAAAACTCTGACTTAAATGACTTAGTAGATGTTGTTGGTACGAGAAGCTGTCTGCACGGTTCAGTTTTTGTTCTAAATGGATTACTTTTACCATAACATTATCGAAAATTTAAAATTTTCGGTGAATTGTTTTTCGATGAATTGCATTTTCGACGAATTGTCTTTCGATGAATTTTCCTGTAACTGACTAATAATCCCTTAACTTTTCTTTAATATTAATCATAATTATAATAATGTAATTTAATCTAATAATAATAATAATAATAATTTTAATAAATAATTTTCTTCAGCTATATATTGTGGATTGCATATCAGTCGCTTTACATGCATTTCCTGATGAAAATAATGAAAGGAGAGTAAGCTAAATTTATAGTAAGCAGTTATAGGAAGAAACCTCAAAGTGGTAACTTCGTTCTCAGTAACCATCAATGGTCAATGTTTACAAATTAATATCAAATATTTCTATATGAGCACAGACTATCGGGTTGAATTTGTGAAGCGATTTTTTTTTTTGATCAGAATTATTAACGTTATGAGAAGTTGTTTTTTTTTAAATTTATGTGCATCTCAGTTGAGTTACTCAACTGAGTTAATAGAGCTTCATTATTTGCAATCATTGAAAAAAAAAACTAGATATTTGCAAACCAAATTTAAAATAAAATGATCGTTTGTATAAAATACAATTAGCAAAATTATTATTTTATTGAATTATTTGATTTTTCTCAAATTTATAAAAAATCCTCTAAAACATTAATATATATATATTCTACACCTGTAACTTATATAGATGCTAATGTTAGATTAGGAATAGGCAAAGACATTAACATCAATATAAACCCTGGGGAACATCCTAAAGTCCTTTTTAGGACTTCCAGGGTAACAAATGGCAATGCTGTAGCCAATGAAGTTTTAACTGAGGCTCAGCTATTGCCGTTACCGAGCCATGACTAGAGCTTTTTAGCTCCATAACACCCCATCCACACAGATTTTCTTCATTCAGATGACGGGATAAAGAGTCAAGGACTCAGTCCATCGCCCAGTTCTTTTAAGAACTTAAAAATTAACATCAATATCAATAAATTGGCTTCAGCTATATTTTTGTATTGAAAAATGGCTTTGATTATTAGAATTCGTGATAGTACATGAAAATAAAAACATATTTCGGCTGCAATTACGTTTACAAGTCCAGACATATTGAATTTTGAAAAAGTTGAATTTCTTTTGAAAAATCTCTTAGAAAACTCATCTTGAAGTAATTCAATATTTTCTACAAATCCGCTGGATGGACAATAACAAACTCTGGATCTTTTCAAATATTAACTTACAAAATGGAAAGTTTGAATTTTTTTTTAAAAATATATTTTAATAATTTCGGTTTTATTGAAATATTTCGATCTCTGAGAGGTCTCACGTAGTAGTTTAACTTTGCCTGAGTTTAAATTTCATTAAGGATATAATATAAAAAAAAATCCCGTATATGTTGCAAAGGAGTCACGGACGTTTATGTAGACATTCCACAGTGTTCGGTACAGAGTTCTAAATCCTCCTAGAAACAACCACGATTACTAGTGGACAAAACTAAATTATCAATAAAGGGTTGTCCAATAAACGCTGGTCCATGGAAAAGCATCCAATTAGAAGAACATTATTTAAAGCTCCTTGAGTGGAACAAACTGAGAAGGGGAAAGTGAAGAACTAACCAATCGCTGGTAAGATCGTGCGATTCATGTTAGAAGTTGTTTTGATAAATTACCGTATATTGAGGCTGCCTCCAGATCACGATCACCTGAAGCGAAGAAACAAGGCGAGCTATCTCGTGGCTTTCGCTTGCCCTTTATCGTGTTCATCACGACGTGCTAAATGATTGCCGTACGTGCTTGCTCGAAGGTGGTTCGCAGGTTTCTGCAAACGACCATATCACGCTTAGCTAATAATCACGGCCACCAGTTCGGTTGAACATCTGTATTAGTAGTGAAAAGCACATCCGTCAACTCCCACGCCGTAAGCCTATCCAACCTCTATAACAGTCGCTTGCCATCTGCTACTTTGAAGCTACTTGCAATTGATGGACCTTACCGAATATGTTATCTGTTTCTCCAATCTCTTACTTATTAAGCCCCTGACATATTGACTACAAGATACGCGCATAAATGACCTATAACACGGTGGGCATACTAACCTGAAACCCTTTTGGCCATCTCTTAACGTTGGAGAGTTGTCCACATGCTAAATTATAGCATCGTCTACTCAAAAAACTGTGGTACAGCTTTCAGATTAATGGAGTCCTTTCACTGTTTATGGTCAGGAGTTGTTTTTTTTTTTTTCGTGAAGTCAACGATGCGTGATAATTGCATTTCCCCCCATGGGAAATTCATGTTAGGCTATACTAACATCGTAGCATCTCATATATCGAAGTAAGGAACCTCCCAGATCTTAGGCGCATGAGAATGAGTGGGCAGCTTTTACAGCATTTTCATAAAGAATTCTGCCCAAGTTTCTCGAAGAGTTGGAGGTTGTACTCAGGGTGAAAAAACAGTCAAAGGAAGATCATATTCCAAAGAATAAATGTAATGATGAAAATTAGTAATCAGAAGCTCATGCAGTATTACATGTTTGGAATTGGCGGATAGATAGTTACAAATTAGTTCTTTTCTTAAAAGAACTGGGAGATGGACTGAGTCCTTGACTCTTTATCCCGTCATCTGAATGAAGAAAATCTGAAATCTGGAAAATGGATGGGGTAGTATTGAGCTAAAAGCTCAATACCGAATTTCATCAGTTACTAATTACTTCTTGTTCTCATTCTGATATAATTAAAAGAAGAAAGTAGAGAAATGGTGTTAATCTAATAACTTCTCTTTGAGATCTTAATTCTAATTATTTCTAATTATTTTACTTGTTCTAATAGCAATATAAATTTTAATTGTTTTCATATATCTATATTTTGTTTATCTGGAAAAATTCATGCTTTACAGTTCTCAAAAAGTTTATTTCACTCTTTGTTCATTTTGTTATCTTAATATATTCATATCATGTTTTTACTTCTGTACAATAGTGAATATCGGAAGTACTGAGAAGGCATTTATAAAAATTTCTCTTTTTGTATTAAATTCGAATTAATAGTTATATTTATTTAACTGCAGTATAAGAAAAACTCTATTCCAAATTTGGTCAAAATCAGTCGAAGTATGAAAAAAAAAAAAAAAAAAAAACCAAAGACTTCTTGGTCCTTTCTTTTTGCATTATCCATGTGATTTATCGTTGTTATTATTTGAACTTAATACTTCAAAACTTGAGTTTTATGTCCTGTTAGATGTGTCTGTCAAATAAAAGTGGCAAATCGATAAATTTTTAGTAACTTAGAAGTGCAATTATATCAGTCGTATCTTTGCCCTATATATATATATATATATATATATATATATATATATATATATATATATACAGAGAGAGAGAGAGAGAGAGAGAGAGAGAGAGAGAGAGAGAGAGAGACCCCTAGTATATATATATATATAGTAATAGGGGGGCTCTGTCCCCTGGCGCCTACGGCGCCCAACCCCCCGAGTTCCGAGCTGGTAAACTAGAGACAAAAAACGTTTCAAATTTCAGCTTATCTTTTATATATATATACTAGGGGGCTCCGCCCTCCTGACGCATACGGCTCCCCCCGCCCTGAGTTCCGGACCGGTAGGTCGATTCTTGAATTCTGATGATTCGAATTTTGAAAACTAGAAAAAAAAAAAAAAAAAAAAAAAAAAAAAAAAAAAAAAAAAAAGGGGGGGGGGGGTTCGCCTGCGGCGTCCAACCCCTCAAGTTCCGGACTGGTAGGCCAGTTCTCCTTGAATTCTGATGACTCGAATTTTTAAGATTCGACACTTAGGGTAGCCCCTGAGTTTCAAAACGTTTCAAATAACTTAACAAAAAACGTGACACAAAAACGTTACAGAAAAAGGCTTATCATTTTATATTATAGGGTAGATAAATATATTCTACTAGAATAGATTTTGGGAGTTCATATCTCTCATCATCCGCCTTTGGAGTGTAAAAGAGTGCTGAGGGCCAGCAAGTATATGAGAGAGGAAAAAATAGAAAGGGAGAACATGATAGTAAGAAGTAATAAAGAGGCCTCAGTCGACCTGTTTAGCTATGTAACCAAGAGGTTGTGGCTAAAGTTCGTAGACTGTCCTAAAAAAATAAATAAAAAACCTTAATTTGACCGACTAGATAAACCTAAATAAAACTGGAATAACCATGAAGGAGAACTCTGATAAATATTGAAATGGAACCAAGTAAACTGAAAAAATGGAGGAAGAATCTGGCCCGAGTGATGGAACTGCACCGCCTTGATGTAAGCCTTCGCAGCTCGAGTTTAATCAGGCCGACTCCCTCCTGTGTGCGAAACCCATGAAAATAAACGTAATACGTCGTCTTTTGCTAGCTGGGCTATATAGTGCTATAATTTCTTCCTCGTCGTTCAGGTTTAAAAAAACCCTTTAGCTGTTCGAGTGGCTGTATTTATGTCTTTGCTGTTGAGGTCCCCCCGTTTGAAACCTATGCTACAGAAATCATGATCGTCCTGACTTCAGTTTCTGGGGGGGGGTCCGGTAAAAGATCTTATTATTATTGCTCCACCTTTTATGCCGCGTTCGGTAGGGATACTGTTGTCCTCGGGTAGTTCTGATGGGATTATGTTGACCGATTTTTTTTTTTTTTTTTTTTTTTTTTGTTATCTCCTCTTTCTAGGTCTCTTGGGCGTTTCATTGTAGCACTACTCTGATTTCCATTTCTTCCTCAGTTCTGTCTTCTCTGGTTGTTTCTGCAGTCTCACTGATAGGAGCTTCCTTATTTGTGTTGCGATTCTTCTTCTTTGTTTTCTTGACGGCGTCTTGATTTTCTGTTGTCGTTGTCACGAAAGGTGGGGTTGAAGGACTGGGAAATCTCCCTGCTCTGTGGTTTCGGATTTGTCTACTGGTTTTATAGCGCCTCCCATCTACTTTGTGATCCTTGTTTCCACATTTTAGACAGGATGACTGACATTGCTCCAGTGCATGCCCTGCTACCAGGCAGTTTCTGCATTTCTTTTTTGAGCAGTCTGCACCCAGATGTTCGAATGATCCGCATCTAAAACATTGTCTTTTAACTCCAGGGCAATTAATCATTACCCTAGCGGAACTCGTGAAAACAAAGTTGGGGACAGGTGATTTCATCTCCATCGAGATTATTACATTTCCACACTTCCAGTCTGGGTTGTCGATGTCGTTCGATATTTTTACGTCACGGACGACACCCACTTTGAAAACACATGACGAATAACATTGTCGCCGTTTTCGATGTATCTAGCGGGAATCTGTCGATCTTTAAAGTTCTCAAGATATTACCTATCATGACGGGATAAATTTTTTCACCACCGCATTTGAAACCTTCAAGTAATTTATTTATGGTTTCTACGCCCTTCACAACCACTTGGTATCCACCTCCCCCATAAGGAGTAAAACTCTTATGGGGGAGGTAGATACCAAGGATTAAGATTTTATTATGAATTAATAAATAATGATTGTATTAGGATTAATGAAAGATAATTAAGCAAATATTAACGAATGTAAATCCTTATAAGGACTGGCTTAAAGGGGCGAAGCAAGAATGCTTTTCATATTCCCCGTTATCTGTAGAGGACAGTGTAGAGATAAGGTGTTATTGAGCTATTAAATTAAATTAAAGCTCTGATCATGGCAGGAGGGTAACAGCAATAGCCGAGCCTCAGTTAGAACTTCATTGGCTATAGCATTGCCATCCATTACCCTCCAAGGGTATTGGATTGAATGAATCAATCACCGCATCTCACGGTCGATTCGACGAATGTAAATTAGCTTACTTTTGTTGATATTCATAAATCATCTAAAAAATCTAAAGGTTTATTTCCTATTTTAAAAAATTTAAAGAAAATTTTTAAAAAAAGTTTTGAGAGAAAAAAATATTTAGTATTGTATTAATTTTGCAATCATATTCTATAATTAAATTATATTATTTTAGCTGAAAGCAAAGTCACCACTCCATCGTAAGGTAGCGCGTTTTGAAAACTCGGCGTTTGACCTCTATAAAATAGACAAACTGATAAACAGAACACGCAGAATTAAGATATAATATATCGCCTTCGTAATTTTAGTAGCTTCGGCCAAGCTTCTATGAGCTTACACGCGCTTAGATTAGGTTATCCTATAAGTGATACCATCTTCCAGCAATGCAAAATTCATTTCTCTGCGTATGTCACGCCACTATGCGTAGAAACAGGCAACTTTTAAAGAGCTAACAGTGCTTACAATTGAGCACCATTAGATCCACTGCTAAGAACGTATATTTGTGACTATAAACTGATACGATGTCGGCTCGAATTGAACCTATTCAATTCTGTGATAATCTGTTATTTTATCGTTCATCGTCACAAGGGGGGGGGGGGGGGGATGTCTGAAAGCTTTGAATGTTGATCACCACGTTAGATCATAGAGAAGTTTGAATATTAATTTAAGGCATAATTTTGCTATCCAATAGAAAAAATTACAGTTAATAGCTACATAACAAGCCCCTGATTACCATTTATTGAAATTTTACAAACAAACGGTCTTTATTAATCTCCGCATCTCACGGTCGATTCCAGATGACCCAAATGTATCTAAGTACACCATTATTAGTTTAACTTATAACTTTTATAATAAAACATTTATTTCAAACCCAAAGGTGAAACAAACTTTTTATTAAATAAGTCACAAGTTAAACTAACAATGGTGTACTTAGATACATAACCAAAAATCGAAATTAAACAGGATTTATGTAATATTTTTTTTTTAAATTATAGAATAATAACGATGTATCGAGATTTTAGTAAATATAAAATAATTCCCAAAATTTTAAGTCAAACAGAAAACCAATATGACAGCAAGTCTTCCTATAGTAATGAATGAAATGAGTGCATGGTAATAACGTATTTCGTATTATTTGAACATTTCATGTAGATCACAGTTATAGAAAGAAAAAAAAAATTTCTCTTCTGCCCAAATTTCATATCGCAAATAGATGGTCAGTAGAGGATAATAAACTTTGTAATAATTTAAGCAGTATTAGCGATATAAATGTCATCCTCCATTTTACGAAGATAAACTATGGATATTAAAAACAATGTTGGTTAGCAATGAAGGCAAAACAGATTATGAGAAGGAATAAGAAAATTATAGGAGGAAAGATGTATAGTATACTGATGGAACTGCATTGCAATAAACGGACGAAGCTACAGATTTGGATTCGATGACAGTGGCCAGTTGAAATTCAGAGGCCATATTGTAAAAGCGGACAAAACAGCACAGCATATCGAAAATATAGGATATCGAAAAGTATAGGCAAATAGGGACAGGAGAATTATCACCCTGCTTGGCAGAAAAGGGTCCAGTCCATTCTTAGAAATTATGTAATAGTATGGTAGACCAGCATGTGAAGATTAGATTTAAAAAAAAAAAAAACAAACTTGGAAAGTGGTGAATAAGCAAAATGGGGACTAAGGGTGTACTTTCGGCGAATGGATTTAAAAAAGTGCAACAGGCAATGTGTGAATAATGGTTAGTGTGCACTTCTCGTGATGCATCGCAGGAGTTATGTAACTCTATAGAAATACACGTGTAACAACAATAACAACAATGTCATTTCAGATAATGTCTACGTGTTGCTGTTCTGCAGTTAAATTCTCAAATTCACAGTTGGCGACGTGAGGAACAAATGAAAGTCCACAGGTGGCGATCAGGTAGGACTGGTTGCCTCATCTCGCCTAGTTTAACTGCAGAGAATTTCTGTCTGGACAGGAAAGCATTCACAAGAAGTTTTCCACCACACACATAAAAAGAGGTGGAGCATGATTGGTTGATTAGGATTTAAGACGTCCGGGCGATTAGCCTAGTGGCTATGCGCTTCGTAACTATATGCCTGAGAAAGAAGTGTCCTCGGCTCGATTCCTGTCACCAACGTGAGGAGTTTAAGAATCTTTCTCAGCCATAGCCAAGTTAGCTGGTCTTGGGCGTGGACAGCAGGGTTTTTCTCCATAGTTTATCTGGGGGGTTTTCCTCCCGCAAGCAGGCAAACCGGCCTGGTGAACACACGTAGTTATAGCCATACAGTATACCAGAGGCGTAGGGCTAGTCACCTTATCCTCGGGACGTGTACGACTTAGAAGAGCTTAAGCTCTGTAACAAGCCAGTAGGCCTAATACGTAGTAGAGAGAAGAAGAAGAAGGGTTTGAGGAAGAAGGAATGAAGCAATATTATGTCTGTTAATTGTGTGTATATTCTAATGACGGTTTGCCTGCTATGAGAAATGAAAAACCAGTTTTCGGGAAGAAGGAGGCAGAACATATAAGTCTTTCTCAACAACAACAACAAATACATACATCGTTGAAAGGCATGGGCCAAGACACAGAATATGGACCACTGAGCAATGGCTCACTCTATACGCTCCTCTGATTTACTGGATAAGGTCTAATTGAAAGCTTGGGCAGTAATAATGTCAGAGTTGCTTCTCGATGTAATAATTATCCACTTGTCTCGGTGTATAGAACCACGAATGCCAGATCCTATACTAGTCTTTTGGACAGCTGTACGTGTTCAGATCATTAATAAGGATCAAAAATAAGGGTCTGTACTATAAAATTGCGCCGGTTTTATGGTGCAGGTCCTTAAAACTTTCCCAAGCAATAACATTCCATGCGATGAATGTAAACGCGTTGTTTGGAGAGAATTATATCGAGATGTTTCAGTGGTCAGAAGATGACACCCTAATTCAGAGTTAAGGTGCGGTCAAACGACCCTCTTCGTTAGCGAAAGTCCTTGATGCTGTAAAGGAGAAGCGGAGTGCAATATCAGTAACTTTCCACCAGACTTGAGTAGAATATTTTCTATAAGTCATAAATCTCTCTCATCTTAGCTCATACGGCACTAGTGTGTTACTGGTTCTGCAACTTCCCGCGCGTGATTTATCAAATAGTCTCTCTCTTTCTCTCTCTCTCTGTATAATAAAACAGTTTCGTGTTATTATTTATTATTAACTAAGATGATGAGATGTCATACTTGCACGTTTCCATAGCAACAATAGCTCATGTTTGCATGTACTATTCAGTGCACATTTCCCCTAAATAAATGTTGCTATTTTCTTCTTACTACTAGATTTTTTTTGCAAATTAAGTAATTAATTACATTGTTTCTACCTTCGACTGTCGTCTACCGACTCTAATGTACTTGAGGTAACGTAGTGCTATTTTTTTAAAAAACAAAACTACTTCTAAACATTGTTCTTTAATTATATATCATTATTATAAAAACCCATCAACAATCTCGTACTATATCCGAAATCATATCTATTTGCTCGACTTGAGAAGTGACATCGTAGTTTCTGCGAACGTAACAGTTAATCTCACCAATTTTTACATTCCCGTGTAATTGTGAATTAGATATTTTAAACTTTTTTTTTTAAATTTCACCTGTCCTCCAGAGAACTAGTTCATTATAAGTACGGCTATTTTTTTCTTCTTTTTCAAACAGAAAAAGAAATACTATAAAATGTACTTTTGCATATAAAATAAGAAAATAATTAAATTTTTACCATTTATGTTCTCGGTATACTCTCGACTGTGGTGTTAGTAAGTAACATCCATATACATTCAGATATTGGAATTACAGTATCAATAAAATAAATATCCGGTAGATGGTGCAACCTGCAACTGACAATGACGGAAGTAAGATAGACGGATATGACACATTTGCCTGTTTCATATGCATCTGTAATATCTTCGTTCTTATTGTTAACAAATAGCTTTACATTATTATTTTTTCATAGAAAATTTCCCTTTGAATTAAAATTCTTAATTCACTATACCAATGATTAGACTGCACGTATTTTGACAGATATAAATTTGAGAGTGTATATATATGGTTTATTGATTTATGAACACACAAACAAAAATAAGGAGTATTCGAGAAAAAATTACAGAAATAGAATCAGAAATTGAAAAGCGATTCAATCGTCTCCTACAACATGCTGTGTAACCCATACTTATGCGACACCTACCAGCTTTTTTGGTTATTTAGGTTAATTTAATTCTAAGATTACATTTATACTGGGCGAACCTTGTTTTTAAAGAAGAAGTTTTTTTTTAAAACTTTTCAAAACTAAGGAATTTTTCAGACTTTTGTTCTGGATAACAAAGCTAATTATTAAAAGGAATCTCATTTATAACAGCGCAAAGAAATACATACTGTTTTGTGTAATATCAAATATTATTTTAACATTTGCAATATCATTATTTCACTCAGATCCAAGATAAATTTTGTAGAGCTCTGTACTTTTATTCTGTATATTTGTGAATTTACAGGGCCAATAATTAATTAATTTTATTCAAGGAAAATGCCCATGTTTATTTTATAGGGTAATATACAAACAAAGTTTTTCCCTGAAACATTAAAATTTTAAAGGTGATCAAGAGATGATGTTATTATGCAAATAAACAAAGACAAGGTTAAATTTAAAGCAACAACTGCGCACATAAGATGTCAAGAAATACCATTTCTATTAAATACTATTAAAAAGAACTTACCATCTGTAAGTTCTTTTTAAGCAAAAGAGGGCAACCATCAAGAAATAGCTACAAACAGTTTCTTTTGTATATAAAGAAACAAGTGAACTGGCAAACTATTAAGTCAATAATTACTACTAGTTACCATTTTGTTTCTATTTCAATTGATTTCGATTTGCGTGTGAGTCGGTTAACTTAAAGACAGCTTTCTCCACACCTTTTTCTAACCATGAGAAAAGTTTTTTTGCCCCTTCAAGTACTTCAAACTCTGAAGGTTTTGATCCACACACCCATTCGATACCACTTATTAACGTACTAGAATGATGAAGAATCGTTTTTACCAGCCAGTGTGACCATTGGTGGTCTAAGCAGGCCACACCCCATTTGTTTCAACAACCGGCTTTGACTAAACTACAAAAAAATAAAGAAAAACAAGTATTATGTTTTTCCGAGAAAGAACAGCTCTCAGATAAGAAAACAAAAAAATTTCTTTATTTGTATGCACATTTTTATGATTTTCTTAGAACTGTGTGTGGCAAGCAAGATTTTTGATGTTTCTTTACAACACTGCAAACATCGAGTGGATTACGTTTCAACTAAAGATTACATTTCGACATCAGATACATGATAAATGACAACTCTCATTTGATAAAACAAGATGAGACGTGTTGTTATCACACTTTCTAATCAACGTGGACTAGCCGAGTTGTTTAGAAGCTAATGATGTATGAAAACATTATTCAAAGTCGCGTATTTGTTGAATAGTGTTCCAACTTAAAGCAAATGGAAAATGTTTGATGAAAACCTAATGATGTTCGTGAAATATGCAATTAAATTCTTATAGAATTAATAGTAATCATTGTTGTCGAAGTATCTATGGCCATTTTGAATGGGATAGACCGAAGTTCAAAAAAAAGATCCTCGTAATACAGAATAGATCAACGAATTTCAAATGAGCTATTTGAAATTCGTTTTTCAAAAATCCATTTGTCTTTCCCCGAATGATCCGTATGAACATTGCTGCTATCTTGACTAACTGAACAGTGTGTCTTGATTAGATTTTTTTGTGGGTGAAGCAATTCATCGCAGACTTAATAACATGGATTACTGTTTTTGCGAAAGCAATGCATGTACAAGATTCACATGTTCAGAATCAAATGAACAAGTGACACTGACAATGAAGTGTCGGAAATAATAATATAACAAATCTCACTCGACTAGGAATACGTGTTGGTTTCAATGTCCTATCGTGGCCAAGTAACTTGGCATAGAAACTGAATTAATCCCATTTGTATAATCTGTCAGTAGCATCTATTTCTGCAAAATTCTCATGAAACTTATACTTTATTTATAATTTTTTTTCAACTTAAAAATAAATTACATTTTATTCAAAAAAAAATCTAAATTATAACATATTTTTATCAAAAAATCTAAAACACTGTGTTCACCTTTAAATATTATGTATCATAATGCTATAATTAAAACATGAAAAAAGCATTTCATGGTCGGGGAGCCCGTCACTGAGTGGAATCAACGCTGAGATGGACGGTCTTTCGCCCACTATGGAATGGCCTAGAGATCTTCCGATTTTTTGAGATTTTACCCTTTACTTACTAATCAGGACTTCCAGGGTAACAAATGGCAATGCTGTAGCCAATGAAGTTTTAACTGAGGCTCCGCTATTGCCGTTACCCAGCCATGACTAGAGCTTTTTAGCTCAATAACACTCCATCCACACAGATTTTCTTCATTCAGATGACGGGATAAAGAGTCAAGGACTCAGTCCATCGCCCAGTTCTTATAAGAACTATAAGATTTTAATGTGTTATAATATGTTAATATAAAATTTCTGCGTTCTCCATTTATTGATATTGTTATGCTTCCATTCCAGGTACAACTTTTTCAAATAAATACCGAGTATAGAAGTTTCGTAATGTGCATACCATTGTCTTCTGTTTTTGTACTTTTCTGTACTACGAAACACAAAACTCTATGAATGAAATAACACAAAACTGCACCATGTTGTTTGCAACGCCCTTTATTGACCTTTTATCATCATTCTTCCTGTCAGTTTTTGCTGAAAGAGGATGTATCGTACTATCATTTTAATCACAATTCATTCCTGTTTTCTTTCCAAACGGTAAGCTGAAGTTGTGTTTTGTACTTTACTAGTTTTTCTGGCCCTCCGATTAAATTCCCAAGAGGAGGAAATTGTGCCAAGATTCCATTATAACCCGGACACAGCCTTGCAGATGTGGAAACTGTTTGCAAGGTGTGGTGTCTGCATTACCAAACGGACTCCCGGGAGTCATGCTGCTGCCGGTATATTTCTGTCTACCTCTCCCGCTGCTTCTGACGCCCTAGCCTCCACGAGCGGTAGCCACGGCCTGACACCGCTCTACTGTGGTATGCAAGACGAGATTACTGGTCTGCAGGGGGCCCATGCAGTTTCCATCTTGTGGGCGAACGAGCACATCATCTCTCTTTTCACGGCATGTCGTCTCTTTTCTCTTTCATGGCTACAAGACTTCCATAGAGATGTGTTCCAGGTATTCCTATACGACTTGGGGTTAAAACCGACAGATTTTTTCCCCTCTTATGGATATAAAGATGGAAAAAAAAATAGTTTGTAGTATATTTAGTTTGATTCTCCGAGTGATTTAATTGTATTTGATGTTATGTATTAATAAATAGAAGTAATTCATATCTTATTTAAAGTCTATAATGAAATGATTAGTTACATATGTTGTATACCCCATTTTTTTTTTTTTTCGTTTTATCTCCGCCCGCCTTATCAACAGTTATCCTTAAACAGTCCGTTAAGTCTCAGATCATATTTATAGGGACGTATTCCCCCTTTAACAAGCGGATTTTAGTCATCATTCAAATCGTCAATGACGGTCCACTGCTGTACAAATATAATAATATTTCTTTTAAAAGTCTCTGAAAGACGGAAAGAACGACATCTGCCCTTTCACCTAGGTTCATAGAAAGACCTAGGTTCAAATCCCGAAGATTAGGACTGCACCGAACCGTGATAATACTTCTTTAATCAAAGATAAGCTAGTTTGTCTCATTAAACAGATTGATTAACGATAAAAATAAACCTCAAGGGAGAGAGATTGAAGTTGTTAATGAAAAAATGCACACTAGATGGTGAACGTATAATAAACTATAAAGAAAAATTTGAGGAAATGTTTGGAAAGTTGAAAGGAAAAAGTACGAATGGATAAAGCTTATACGATAGAATGGAGAAAATAGCTTCAACAATAATAGTAGTTACTAAAAGTTGAAGAAATTTCTAAGAAAAAATTACAGCAAATAAAACTATTAAAGAAAAACTTACTTTACGGACACTGGATTTAATAATATAAAAAGGAAGTGGGGAAGAATTAAGGAAAAGGAGACACAGAAGTGACAAGGATAATATAGAATTTCTGGAAATGCGAAAGTTAGAAAAGAAATCAAAAACGACATCCACAAAGATAATTTAAGAACAATTCAGTACATAAAAGAAAACAAATAATCTCCGAAAATTATCAAACAAGGGTTACAGGGAAGGGAAAAAAATGGATTCTAAAACTGAAAAATAAGCAAAGAATAGCACAGTGCAATAGAGAAGAAATAACGAAAATATGTAGTGATTTTTATAGGGACGCATACACAGGCAAGGAAACAGACCAATCCTCCGCTATATTTAGATGAGGTTGATACAGAACCACCAATCGTGATGGAAGAATTATGGAAAGTCCTCAAGTCAGCAAAGAATAATAGAAGTCCTGGAGAAGATGGCATACTAGCAGAACACATAAAATCAGGAGATTTACAGTTTCATAAGGTCATATTGGATATGTTTAATGATATTTTAACTACAAAAAAAAGTCCAATGTAGTGGCATAAATCCTACCTTATTATCTTATTACAGAAAAAGAGCAGCAGACAAGATATCAATACGTATAGGCGAATCAGTCTGCTATCACAACTGTACAAAATGTTCATATCGATTATATTAAATAGGACCTCAAGGATTTAGGATGATGCACAGTCATATGGACGATTCAGAGCAAGATTCTCTACAATATCCACACTATTAACCAAGTAATAGAAAAAGCAAATGAATATAATCTTCTTGCATATTTAGTGTTTGTAGATTTTGAAAAAGACTTTGATTCTATATATATCATTCAGAAATAATAAACAGCTTAAAGCAATAACCCCCCCCCAACAAAGTATATCCGATTATCAAGAACTGAATATCAAAACTCAACAGCCAGTATCAGGGAAAGGAATTTCGTATTGGGAGAGGAATAAAGCAAGGAGATCCTATATCGCCCAAATTGTTTTCCGCTACGATAGAGGAAGTCTTTAAGAATGTCTCATGGGAAAACTATGGAATTAGAACCAATGGAAAAAATCTCAGTCACCTTACGTTTTTGCAGATAACATTGTTTTTTTTTAGCAAAAAATAAAGAAGAGGCTCAGGAATTGCTAAATAACCCTAAATAATGCTAAATGATTGAGAAAGCAAGGAAAAGGGGTTAAAGATTAATCAACCTAAAACCAAACTGATGACAAATGAAAATCATAATCGAACTAAAAAAACTGACAGATAATCGCATTGAAATTGTGGAGGACTACGTTTACCTTGATCAACTAGATATTTTTACAGAAAAACAAGATAAAGAAATAAGTAGAAGAATCACACAAAAGCATTGGTTATATAAAGGTTACTTGTTAGGATATTTGCCTATATGCTTAAACAGAAAGCAGTTTACTGTGTGCATTATTCCTTCGTTTACCTATGGAAGTGAGACATGGTCAACAACTAAGAAACAGAAAAACAGGTTGCCTGTGGCCTAAAGAGCCTTAGAGAGAAGGATGCTCCACGTAAAAATAAGAGATAGAATAAAAATTACTAGAATTAGAGGGATAACTAAAGTAGAATATATTGTGAAGTGTTGTAAAGCATATAAGTAGAGATGGACTGGCTATATTAGTAGACTGCCAGATGAAAGGTGGACAAAATTAAATAAACACTGCGTGGATACCATGAGAAGGAGAGGTCGTAAAAGAACAAGATGGAGGGACGATCTACAAAGATTTGATACGAGATGATGGATATGGGCTAAAATTGAAAGTTAAAGGGGACGCCTATATCCAGCAGAGGACGAAAAGAAGCTAAAGAAGAAGGAGAAGAACGTGTTCTCTCAATACAGACAAATCATTATGATAGCATATAATTTACGATTCATAAGCAAAGAATAGCACAGTGCAATAGAGAAGAAATAATGAAAATATGTAGTGATTTTTATAGGGACGTATACACAGGCAAGGAAACAAACAAATCCTCTACTATATTTATTACAAAAATATTTATAACAATTAATCTATAAATCACATCGTTGTAGTGTCTGGTAACTATTGCCCTCGTAATTTATAGCGTCGCTTGTCTAAGTTACCAAAAGGTTTACTTTTACGATGTTATGTACATAGTTCTATATGGCTATGCATGTACGAATGCCCTATGCATAATTGTTTTAAGTAACTTCAAGTTATTTAAAACAATTATTTTATTATTTTATTTTATATTTTTTGTAATATTTAGGGATTATTTTATTTTTTATTTTTTTGTAATATTTTCAAAAAGTAATGACATTTTCTTCCTTCAGCTGTTTATGATCTTTCATGAATACTGCGACAATACTGCATAGTTTAATTGTATTAAAATCATATGCGACCATTAAAGGTGTATGATATTTTCAAAATTTAAGAAAATTTTTTAAGCTTTTTAAATAATTAAAAAAATTATTTTAATCAACAAAATATTACTATTTATATCATAAAAATAATACATATAATTATACATTGATAGGTTATACACATCTCATTACATGTAAATGTATAAATTTAGATACAATTCTAATATTTCTATTATTTTGTGGAGGAGGTTAATGAAAATGAATTAACCTTCAAAATAGCAAAATTGAAGCAGATCATCAGCGAGACGACGTGGGAATTGCAAAAAGTCGAGAGGCGTTTAAATGAACAGAGGGAGAAAAAGAAAATTAAGCAGGAAATTAAAAAAACAAAGTACGGAAACAGGTAAGTCAGGCAGTAACGGAAATCAGGTAAGTGACGTTGTTAATAAAAAAAAAGAAGTTATTTAGTATGGTGACTCTATAATAAAACATGCTACAGATGAGTGAGTTATAACTTCGAGTTTTTCTGAAGCGAAAATTAGGAATATAAAGGAAGCAATTCAAAAACAGAAAAGAAAACTAAACGAAATCGTAATTGTAGTAGGTGCTAACGACTTAACTGGCGATAAGTTCAATATGAGAGGGGACATGAAAGGGTTGGAAGATAAGAGAGTGAAGAGTGAGAAAGTGAAAATCGTTAGTATTTTACCTCGCTATGATAAAAAAAAATAAATTAAAAAAAAAGGGCTATGATGGCAAACGATTCGATGCGTAGGCTGTGTAGAAGGAATGGATGTGTGGAGTGAGTTTGAGGGAAGATTGGATTTGTATAAGAGGGAGGGCCTACACCTACACCTGAATGTGTTTGGAATCAGGAGTCTAGAAAAACTTAAAAATGGTATGAGACCTAACACAGAGAGTCAGGGAAACTAAACTATAAAGGGGGGAATGGTGTGAATGTGGGTGTAAGAGAGACAATGTTATATAACTGTGTTAATGACAGGAATGGGCTTTGTCATAGAAATGTTGACAAGAAGACAACGATTTCGACTTTGTGTTCGTCCGGTTCGAACCCATCAAACGTGTGCAAAGATGTCTACATGCATAATACACTAGAGAAGAATAGAGATCTGCAATTTGTCCAACTGTGCCATGCAGATTGCAGACAAGAGTATACAAAAGAAACATGCATAGATTATTATGTCTGTACACGAATGCTAGGAGTATCAGAAACAAAGGAGTAGAGTTTGTTGTCTTAGTCAATATGTTGGGAGCTCAGATTGTGAGCATTAGTAAGACCTGGCTATCAGAATCAGACATACTAACTGGTATCGAGTGTAAAGGATACAGTATTTTTAGGAAGGATAGAGAGGATAGGAGAGGAGGAGGCGTGCTGCTAATGATATCAGATGACTTGAATCCAGTTAGTGTTGAGACCTATAATATTAGTAACAATTTTTCATGTGGCACTGAGTTTGAAGCCATCTGGTGTGAGGTGGAATCTATCAGGATCAATTACATAGTGGGGTGTTGTTACAGACTTGGTGGATCGGTGGCTAGTGATGAAGAAATTCATCACCAAATAGAAAAGATGAGCGTAAAAAAGTAATCATAATGGGAGACTTTAATTATTCAAATATTTATTGTGCAACAGTTGAATCTCATGAGAAGAATGAAAATGCATTTATTGTGCTGTTACGGGACAACTTCCTCAAGCAGCATGTGACAGAAGGAACTCGGGGGCAAAGAGTGTTTGATCTGATTATAGTATAAGAAGACGTTTCAGTTATACACGTAACTATTCTGACTCCGGTTGTGACAGTGATCATGCGGTACTCACTTAGGAAGTTTCATTCAGAAAAGATTACATACTGAACTACAGAGTAGGAAATTATGACCAACTGAGAAGTATCCTGAGTTCAGTAGAACGAGGTATTAAAGCTGCAGAAACTGAATAGGAATTCAACAATAGGGACTGATGGGATATTATCATATCAGCACGTTTGTTAAAGGTGTGTTCGGCTGAACTAGCCATTCCTTTGACCAGGCTGTTAATATGAGTCTCAAAACAGGAAGGATTCCGCAGGGAGGGAAAGAATGTGTGGTAATTCCATTGCACAAGGGTGGTGCAAAGACCGATGTATCCAACTATCGACTAATTAGTATCTCAGGAGTGGTGTGAATATTTTGGAAAAATTGGTCAGGGCTCGCGATCACAAATGAGTTCACAGTGAATCTCTTTGCAATGAACAACATGGGTTTACTAAGGGAAGGTCATGTTTTAGAAACCTGCTCACATTCTATGACAATGTTCCCATTGAACTAGACAAGGGGAATGGATACACCATCATACTGTTGGATTTTTCTAAGGCTTTTGACAGAATACAGCATGGTAGACTGTTGCATAAATTGGAGAATATGGGTTTGGATTATAGAATATTAGCATGGATAGGAGGATGGCTGACTGACAGATATCAAAAAGTGGTATATGGGGGATGCGAGTCTGCAACATTTAAGGTAACAAGTGCTGTACCACAAGGATCAGTACTGGATCCACTGTTATTCGATCTGTACATTAATGATATTGGGAAGGATTTGACAAGCGACATGCAGCTATTTGCTGATGATGCAAAGATAGGTAGGGTTATCAGAAATGCTGCTGATATGCAGTACTTGCAAAATGATTTGAATAGGCTGGAAATGTGGGCAAGGGAAAATGGATGTCAGTAAATGTAAAGTCATTCACTTCGGAGTGATTACATATCCAATGTCGTATTATATTGGTGGGGGCTGATGAGGGGGCCTAGAGATCTTGGAGTGTTAGTAGACAGGAAGTTGAAGTTCAGGAGCCATGTGGCAAATATTGCAAATACAACTCAAAAGATAATTGCAATGTTGAAATGAATGTTCACATGTAATTTGCCTCTTAAGGCCTTGATAAAACCTCACTTGGACTATTGTGCGCAGGTCTGGTCTCCTGGTTTGCGTTGTGATTCTGATACAGTGGAGAGAGTTCAAAGGAGAGTGTTAAAAATGATATGAGGATTGTGGAATACTGATTATGAAGACAGGTTGAGAATTTGTAGATTGCAGACACTAGCAAATAGGAGAAAGCGGGGTGATATGATTGAGACTTACAAACTTCTGAAAGGATCTTACAGGATTTCAACTGATGGAATTTTTCAATTTATGGAGGTGGGGATAGGACAAGAGGGCATCCTTGGAAGCTAAGAATGAAGGCCACCAAGAAGGGTGTGAGGGCTAGATTTTTCTCTCATAGGGTAGTGCGTGATTGGAATGGATTGCCATTGGATGTTGTGAGTGCAAGCAGTGTGAATGAATTCGAGAATAAGTATGATAGCTGGTGTGTGAAGTATGTGGCCTCTCTCGATGAGTCACTGACTCCCTGGAGGTCTCTCTTAATAATAATAATTTATTTTTTAAAGTGTGCTAATGTAATCTGAATCCTTCTTTTTCACTTTTATAGTGCTAGTTCAGGATGAGGAATAACTTACCAGCATACATCCTCGAAGTTTATGTTACACTTATCTGAATATGACTGGCGACTTATTGATTAGGGTTCGAATTCGAACTTAAATAAGGAAGTGTTGTTGTTAATAGCTAATCTGAAAAGCGCCCAGACGGCTTTATATTATTCTTTGTGTTTTGTGTGAAGTTACATTAGGCTATCAATGCCAATAATGCACAAAATCATTTATTGTCGAGTGCTAATATTACTTAGCCATAATAATTACACATATTTACATACCTTTTGTTATAATTATTTTAGAAGTACATTCTTTAATTAAAATTAAATGTAAAATTAATGACATTAAAATTAGAATTTATTATTTTGTTTATTATTCTTATTATTTATTTATTTTGTGATGCTTCACATGCAGTCATGTATTCTTACTCCAGGAGTTCTCAACTCTTGGTCTAGCATATCTCATTCACAAGTCAAACATCGAAATATTTCTCTTCTCACTCACTACGAGATGTAAATTTTGTAGCAGAGTTGTTTGTATTTCTTTATTTTATTGAAACAAATATTTGGTCTAAAAATAATGTTTAATTCAAGGCGATTTCAAATAGGAAAAAAGGCAATATTTATTTCTTATTTATCATTTTTAATAAGATTGCATAAGTATTTCTATTCACAATTTTTATTCTTAAGAAATTCCTCAATTATCTTATTATGAATTGGTTATGAAGTGTCTATAAAGCCTTTTATGGAATTCACTACTTCAAAAATCTCCATGAATTATTTTTCGAAATGCAAATGATATGTAATGTTTTATACCCAGTTAATATTTATACCGTATAAATTTATTTATAAAAAGAGGAAAAAACGCTGCAAAAAATAAAATACAATAAACAAATAATTAAAAGAAAACGCAAATGCATTTTTAATTTACATTTTAATTTAAACTTTAATTTAAAAACGAGAAGGTAAAATTAAATGAATTCTGAAAATAAAGGAACCTCACACTAAACATTTTATCTTATATTTTGGTGCACAATTCAAACCCTACATGCAGGCTCCGAAGGACACCTTATTAAGGTCTTAAGACAATTATTCATCTGAAAATATTTAAAATTTAAATATTTTTTAAAATATTTTAAAATGTATTTACATGTATATACTCAATTCATAGCTAGTGTGTTTTATATTTCTCCAATAAGAAATTTAAATTATTTCTGAATATTTATTTATATTTATATTTTATATTTTATACTTCCTTCAACAAAATGTCTTTAAGGAATATAATATAATATTTTTTTACGCAAACCATTTATAAAATTATGAAGTATTTTTTCCTGTAATTTTTTCTCCACCAAAAAATATATCATGCTATAACATACGATAAAATTAGAAAGTTAATCAGAAAGTTAAAGAAAATTAGACTTTGAAATTTAAATTTTAACCCAATATCTTTATATAAAGAAGTATAATATTCTTTTTAAAAAGGTTTCTTAAGAATAAATTGATTATTTAATTTAGTTTTAGAAATCTCAAAATAAATTATGTAAATTTAATCCACAATTAAGGGATGAATATTAATTTATAGAAATAAATTTCAAAACGAATAGAAATATATTAAAATAGAATACTTGTATTATGAATTTGCAAACCACCTTGCTATATTATCTATGCCAATTGCTGAAATGCCTGATAAAATATTTGCAAGGTATACTATTAGTGGTGAGCTATAAGGGGCTCGTACGAGCTCTTTGTTCAATTTTTCTCAAATTTGCGAGCCACTTGTTCTTCTTGTTTACTTTTCTATTTTTTCAAAAAAAGAAATTTTTTTTGAAATATATTAAGCGACAAACTCATATGGTAACCTAACAAAAATTAGTCTGTTCGCCAGTGTATAGATTATTCGGAATTATTGTTTCAACTCCTCTAACGAATGCGCCCAAGTTTGAAAATAAAATAAGCGCATGCGCTATCTTTACCCTTCTCCCTTCTGGTAGCCAATCGTATGGTAAAACCAGTAGTCAATCAAATGTTTTATAAAAGATAATAAAAGATTTCATTCTTATTATATTTTGATAGTTAAAAATGTTTTTCTTATATAACATAAATTAACACAGTTGATTGTGTGCAAATATTTCATGTTTAGATCATGAGATATTTGTTTACAAATGATAGCCATTAGAGGTTGATTGTCCTCTCATATTTTGATTGGAATTTGTACACAAGCTGTATTAATAAAACTTTTTGTGTGAAATACGGCTTTTTCTTTCTTTTTTTTTTTTTTGCTTGACGATGCGAGCCCTTTGTTAAAATATCCATAGCTCACCACTACATACCATTGAGTTATAAAATTAACACTGATGATTTAAGTATAAAATTTTATCGAAAAATGGATTTCAAATAGTCCGTGTCAGCCTAAATAATGCTTATAGAGTAGAACTGTGTTAGGAGCTTAAGACAATTACCTCCATTTACGTTTTAATAACGTAAATGGAGGTAAAATAGCTACACCATTTATCTTGAATAGATACAGCAAGTACCTTTGCAGTTCATCTTCATCGCTAACAGGTGCAACATTGAAAGGTGACCTATATTTTATCAAGTGCAACACTGTGTATCATTAATAGACATCGCAGCCTATTCCGGAAGCAGCATAAACTAATACCGGGTGCGTCCACAGGTTTAGCGAAATGGCCTGCAGATATGGGGGTTCGATGAGAATAAGCAAGCATGTGGGGAACCTGTTGAATAGGCAATAGAAGGATGGAAATACGTACAGGAGCTGAAGTAGCACGGCTGTCACTATATAAAGTCCAATGACGGATTAGGACATGATGAATATAGGTAATCATCAAATCAGCATGTAGCATTCCCCCCATGATGCTTCTTATTGCCACGGGAAAAGTTGTCAGCTCACCAAACTTTGAGCCCAGAGGACTTCCTGATGCCAACGATATCTACAGATGGGTCGGGTAGTGCATTTAACCTACCCTGTTCTGCATGGTGGATCGTATGTGACAAATGCCACGAGGTTCTTTCTCTTAGGCATCAAGCAGCAGGTTCTTTAACTTCTAGAAATGGATGAGATCTGGACTGTGAATAGAATGAAGGATAAAAGACTAAATGAATGTTTAAGGACAGTAAAAGTTGCCTTAGAGGAATACCTGTCACATACCGCTTCAATATTGTATGGGACAGCGACACTAAGGAAGACGAATGGTAGAAATTAGATGGATGGGCGGATATCGAGGCACATCCCAGACATGAGTGATTGAGGAACATTGAAAAGCTTTGGTCAGAGGAATTGTTTTCGATTAGCGTAAAGGGCACCAGGACCATGATATGTCATTGAGGCGCGGATCATAAAAGCCTGCTTGTGCTTTGCGGCATAAAAAAAAGTGACGTTTCTTTGGCCATAAATATTTATTAATTTTTATGACTATTTCGCCTATTTTTTGTTTATGAGTACCCCTTTTATGATGTCATTGGCTTTTTACTCAATTTTTAGGGCATTACTGATGTTTTTGTTTCACCTCGTTCCCAAAGAATTCACCGCCCACCCTTAAAACCCGGATTTTAAATTTCACATATCTTGTGTCTTACCCGCAATTCTCCCACATCTCTCTCTCTCTCTCTCTCTCTCTCTCTCTCTCTCTCTCTCTCTCTCTCTCTCTCTATCTCACATTTCCAACCCCCACTTCCCATCAGTCATACTTCAGTAATATCGCCATAGATCATGATGACAACCAAAAACATCTTACAAAGGTATGTCCAAAATTATTCCTTCCTTATATCTTTAAAACATCAGTAATTGAGTAAAAAGTAAAATTGCCAGTAGCGGTAATTGTCAAAATGTAGTGATGTAACTTTTCATCTAGTACTGTCGTAATATCCTGTGAACCAACCCTCTGAGGGTACATATCAGGAATTTGATGATGACGATAAACATGGAAGATCCAAGAGAGAAAGGAAATAAAAGATAAAGAAAAGAAAATTTTGCACAACCTTGGAATTAATAGAGGAAAGATATACTACCCAACACGAGGATGGACCATTCAGGTTGTAGGATTTAGTCATGCTATACATTAAACTGATGAGGTAATAGAGCAACAAGTACGCGGTCGAAAGTAATTTAACACCGAATTCCGTACGCAAGTTTTCGACCCAATTAAAAAAAAAAAAAGTTGATTTCTTCAGTGTGTAACCACGTGCAAGGACGAGAGGCTCAAACATTACCCACCCCTACGCAATCTAAATGCTATCACTAAAGATACAAGGACAGGTGCAAACCTAGAGGGCAGCACTGTCACTCGTGTATATCAAGATGCAACAGGAGCAAATAGCGTTGTCAGTGAATTATGGGATTACGGTGAACAGCCATAATTAAGCCTTAGGTCGATCCGAGAATGCGTCATTAACATGAGGAATTTTTCCCCACCCTTCTCGCATCCCCGCAGGCGCAGAAGACACGCATTCGGTGATGAACACTACTACGCAAACCTGTACAGCAGCAGAGAAGCAAGCTTGCCATACGCCCCGGATCTTAGACCATCCCTGACAAACTCTCTTATCTAAAAAAAAAAAAGAAAAAAAAAATATATATATAACGTTGAGATTAACGCAGGGTAGTTGAAGTATTTTTTACGACGTTTCAGGTACATTTTCATAGATCGTTTCGTCGACAAAAAAAAAAAAAAAAAAAAAACTTGAAACCCACTGTCGTGTATATAATCTGAATACCTAACACACGACTCTATAGATTCACATTGCTTTATATTTGCCATCAAAATGTCAGTAGTCTGTTGACAAATTGTACACATCCATCGAATCTAATCTTAGCCACTCAGGTTTTTTTTTTTTAATGCTGAATTACGTGTGTACAGTTTAAAAGAACAAGTCACTTAGTCTATAAGTTACTTAATCCAATCAAATTACGTGAAAAGAAATTGATTTATTGGATTTTTATCTTGTGTTCGTTAATACTGAACAAGTTTTATGAACAACAGGCAAGGCTTAGTGGAGATTGTGGGACAGTGCAATTTATTCGTTACACGCCTTCCAGTTTTACAACTTAATAAGAAGACGAAACACACCCTCACGTTAATCCCAATTTCACACTTCAATTATTCAATTACACTATCAAGACTAGAAGAACGATGCGGTGGTATAAGAGAAACTGTATGCATTCTGCTATGAACTTACAACCATATTACGCGAATCCCCCCCCCCTTCACTTAATTAAAATAACACTTCCAGAGATGCATTTATATGTGGCGAGATGCGGTCGCGTCAGCTAGTCTGGAAGCTTACTTTAACCCTAGCTCAGCCGATATCGGCAATGCGCCTTTGATTGGAAAGACGTGGGTTCGAATCCCGAGTAGAAGACGAGAATGCATTTTATGAGGACAACATATA
Source organism: Typopeltis vanoorti (assembly GCF_054136105.1). NCBI lineage: Eukaryota > Metazoa > Arthropoda > Arachnida > Uropygi > Thelyphonidae > Typopeltis > Typopeltis vanoorti. Next base: position 57,617,811 of record NC_143561.1, read on the forward strand.
GTGCCCCGAAAGGCATCACTGTATAGCCATTTTAATCGCCAATTTTATTGGCTATTAGAGGATGATGGATTATTTAATATACTCATTATGTATTACCTTTATAAAGTTTTTTTTTTTTTTTTCAGCTGAAGGTAATTTAGCTTATATCATACTGAAATGATAGGGATTTTCCTCCTAGAAACTCGGGTTTTTCATCCGGAAAAACATAGAAACTGGTCAGCACGCGCAATGTATAAACATAATACAATGGCTTCGCAAAACAAACAGGATAAGAGATGATTTTTTTAAATAGAACAATAATAACGAATAATGACCTTTTATTATTATATTAATAACTGCTATACTAATATGATAACAAACAATATATATTATTATATTATAATAACTATATAATTAAACAATCTAATATGTGTAATATTATAATCGATTATATTTAATTTTTTTTGAAAGGTTATGACCGGTATAATATATCAGACATAGACTATTTTTCAAATATATTAAGATTTTCTCTTTCAAATTTATTTAATATTATGGTAACTTATTCGTTGTAGCAAAATAATAAAGTTATTAATTAAATTTTTGGAAAAAAGCAGAAATTTATTGTTTGTACTTTAGACACCAGTTTGCAGTAAACTAAAGAATAATTGAAGGAAACTTGGAATATATTTTGATATGTTCCATGTTTCAAAGATTGAATCATTTATGAAAAATAACTTGCTTATTATAACTTTTAATATGAAAAATAACTTGCTTATTATAACTTTTAATATATATATATATAATATATCTTTTAAGATATATATAATATAATATATATATAATATAAATCTTTTAATGTATAATATATCTTTTATATATATATATATATATATAACATATCTTTTAAGATATATATAATATAATATATATATATATATATATATATAATATAAATCTTTTAATGTATAATATATCTTTTATATATATATATATATATATAACATATCTTTTAAGATATATATAATATAATATATATATATATATAATATAATTATATATAATATAAATCTTTTAATATATAATATATCTTTTAATATATATATAATATAATATATATCTTTTAATATATATATATATATATATTTTAATATCTTTTAATATATATAAAAAATAAGCTGCTTTTATCTTGTAATATAATATATTTTTCGTGTAATGTAATATTTCAAGGCTTCTCCGTAGCTCAGTCAGTATAGACGAAGCCTTTTGGTCGGAAAGACCTGGATTCGATTCCCGTCAGTGATGTGAGGAATCTTAATCTGGTCTCATTCGAACTAAAGGTAAGTTAGTCGGTCTCATAAGAAGGTAGGGTTTTTTTTTTTCCTCACCCGTAAACTAGGGTTTTTCGTCTCTCAGAACAGGCAAACCGGTCCGTGAACACCCGCATCTGCAGACATAGGACACACCGGGGAATCATAGGGCTAAACACCTTATCCTCGATACGGTAGCAATTAAAGGTAGAAAAATCCCCGACACCGCAAAACAAAAGAGGAGGGAAGAAATATGATAAGATTTCAAGGCTTCTCTTCTGTTGTAATCAATAAATACAGTAGAGTTCCCAATGCAATTTCAGTATTAAAGTTACTTCTATACCGAATTTCATTACTATTTTTAACAGGACAGATTTTTGGGAGAAAACAAGCGGCTTTTCACTCATTTCGACTGAACAGTTTCTCAAGTTTCATTGTGGTTTAGTAGACAAAAACAGTAACAAATCACATACCGACAATGTTATTTGTCGATATAAATTTAAAGGAAATCGATTCGCCAACTTTATATTATAAACGACTCTAACTTTATATTTAAATTCAGAGATTTAGCTGTCTCCGTGATTTTTCCCCCTCGAAATAGTCTACTATTCAAATAAGATTTGAATGGAGATGATTTTATTTATTTATATTATCGAATGTATAATATATCTCATTTCATTTAGTATTATTATTAAATATTCTACCCTTAATTCTTATTTTATTTATAGTAGATAAAAATTCATTTAACCAATCAATAGAAAACCAAATTTTAATAACGAACACCATTGGCCCACTTGTGGCCGCGATATGAGTAGCTTTTGTGATAAAACGAAATATGTGATAAAAAGAAAACGAATTTTATTCCATCAATCTAAATCAAGTTCTAATTTTCACAGAGATTCTACGATTAGAACTCCATGTTGGTCTGATCACATCTTTTACAACATATAGCAGTAGTACAGCGCCAAGTGGTTTAATACCTTCATAAGTCATGTTATACCACGTGATTTATCACTGGTACGCAGTATTCGAAATAAATGGAGGTGCCGATATAATGATTTTTTTTTTTGCAACGTAGTGTATGCCGATTAACTTTTTACGATGCTTAAACATTGAACTATACTTGAAATAGTGTTCGAACAAGGAATGCGATGATCATTATAAAAGAATCTGTATGAGGTTTTATAAAAGGATATTCTAAAACATCAAAATGAATAACAATTTTTCCCAACACGTAAACTGCCTTTGCAAAAAGTATGAATATTTTAAATCCAGAATATGTAGAAATATAAGGGTTGATCATTGTTTTCAGATTACATACATTCGAAATAGCACTTTTTTTTTTTTTTTAAATTCAGGATTATTCATGTTAATTATATCAATGGTACTCGAAGATGGCATTTTACAGTTGAATCTTATTCATCTTATCGCATTAGCTGTCTATGTCTGTTAGTGCTCAGTTTTAGGAGAAAATTCCCAATTTCTGTCAGAAAAAAATCCTACCGCTGCCATATGACACTGGGCGAACTCACCTTTAGTCCAAAAAGTCTTTCGTATTTTAGATGGATTTAAACTCGGATCTTTGCAACTTAGAGCGACATTACTATCAACTACGCCACGCAGTTACCCTAAATGTTTATAATGAGAATACTGGTTTTTAAGAATTAAGCTAAAATCTTTTCTATGCTTATTTTCTCATGAAACTGCATTTCATACATGGAAATCTAATCATATCCTCTTACTTGAATGGCATAGGTAAAGAATAAATGTCAGAACATTTTATGAGACAGCCCTTCTCTAGAAAGACCATCGGTCTTGCTTAAGAACAGCGAAAACACACATCAGTTGTTCGCCTTTCTTTTTTGAAAATAACAGCGTGTTTAACTACATAGTTGCTCTAAGAATGTTAAAATATTTCTAAACTCCCACAATATTTCTAATAGATGAAAGTCATTTTAGCAAGTATGAATATGTAATTAAACTCGTTACAAAAGCACCTCTTTATTTCCTTAATAAGTTTTAATTAAAGATGGGTCAGTTATGTATCAGTATTATATTATATTATATCCCCGTGTGGTGGGCGGGCTAAGAATAGCGCTACTGTAACCCATACATGTCGTAAGAGGCGACTAAAATGGGAAATAGAGTTTCGCTCTCTTAGGGTTCATCCGGAATTTTGCTCTCGGTGAGGGAGGGGGGGGGGGCTTTCCCTGAGAGACATTTTGAATCTCCGGCATGAGGACTCCTTGTCAGTGGATGCTTTTCCCTGGAATATGAGTAGTTCTGCTCAGTGTGTGTGTGGGTGGGTGGGGGTGTCACTGAGTTGGACGGTCTTTCGACCACTCGTAGGGAGTGGTCCGGGAGATCGTCTTAATTTTTAGAAAAGGCTTTACTTAAAAATCTCTCCACTGCAACTCATGCATGTCGTAAGAGGCGACTAAAATGGGTACCCAGGGAGGGTAACGGATGGCAATGCTGTAGCCAATGAAGTTCTAACTGAAGCGCGGCCATTGCTGTTACTCTCCTGCCATGATCAGAGTCATAACTCAATAACACCCTATCCTTACATTGTCTTCTACAGATAATGGGGAATATGAAAAGCGAAAAGCATTCTTGCTTCGCCCATCTAGCAAAAAAAAAAAAAAAAAAAACAGTATTATATTATATATATCAGCTGCGCACAAAATATTATTAGGATCAATGCATGCACGATAAATAAATTAGCAAGGCAATTCGCACTGATGGCTACTTCAGAGCAACACAAGATGCATGATGTTTAGGGATATTTACTCAGAATTGCAATAAATGTTATTTTCTTCAGAAACTTCAGTTTTTTTCGACATATGAGTTATTTTTGAAGTACAAAAAGAAGTGCTACGTCTTTTCTCTATCGATTAAATAAAAGATTCACGAAACTAATGATTTGCCTTTGCTTATCTTAAGAGATCTGGAGATTTGGTATGGAGTTTTCTGTAATCTATTTTAAAGCACAAATAAAATGCCTGTGGAGATACTAACATCTGACTGATTTTGGAGAAACAAAATTTGCATGAAAGGAGTCCTTTAAGTAAAAACCTTGTAAACAACACATTAGGGCTGTGATGATAAACCAATGGTCTGCGAGCCAGATGTGACCATTATCTAGAATAGATTGTCTACTCTAGACAATGAGTAGAGAAAAGAAATATGTTTATGTAAAGTAAAACTATGGCCACGAACTGCATGCAGTTCTATAACACTCGTGCACGAGTGTCAAAATTGACATCATTTCTAAAAGGTCGTTTTGTTTCAATTTTAATGCGAATTTCTCCCACTAAAAGTTGTAAACCTATCGTGCAATGGACGGATTAAGACTCCTTCAATCCATCCCTTAGGATGTGTAGAGTGCCCTGATTAAGGGTTAGTAATTAATGTAGGTCACTTCTCTGCATCCCCAATGGGCAAGTACTTATCCCTACAGATCTGTGTGTTCACAGAGGTCGGTTTCGTTGTTTTGAAGATGAAAAAAAGGACGAAAACCCCAAGTTTCTGGGAGAAATACCTCCACCTCCGTATGCGACCGGCTTACTCATCTGATAAAGATTCCTAACGTCATAGGCGGGTTCGAACCCGGATCTTTCCAACCAAAGAGCTCGTTTATACTAACTAAGCTACCGAGGCTCAGGAATTCCGAAACCTCCTCTAAAGACTAACATGGAACTGTTTAAAGCCACTTCAGACCTCCAATAAGAAAGGTGGCTGTCGCAGTTGCTTGCTGATGAGTTTATACACCTTGATAGTCTTTATATCGATCCCATGAAAAGGACATAAGATTGGCCGGGAATTCTTGCAGCTGTTGTACAATGTTTGGTACGTTTTTTGCAATCAAACTTCCAGCTAAAAGTTAGATTTAGTAGAGACCATACCATGAAGATGGAGAACTTCTCCATCAATTTGTATGTTAAATTTCTCGTCCACACCCAATCCATTTTTCTACTTATGACCGGCGCGTCATGCTCGAAAAATATTAAACATCACTAACACTGTCGTGAAAGAATAAGATGCATGCCCATCTCCCAAGAAATCAGAGAAAGAGAGAAAAATACTATCATGATTTTATTAAATTAAAAAAAATCTGTTTGCATATTTTATTATAATGCATAATAGAGCTTTAGCCAAGCAATAGGCTAATTTGGAGAAAAATTGTTGATAGGAGATTATTAGTAATGTCAACTTAATCATGTGGTGCTGTCATGGTAGCCTTGAACATCCCTTGTGGGTACATATTGGGAAATTGATGATGAATTGATAATTAGTGAAAAATTGAGATAAATTATATGAATAAAATGAATTGTTAATGAAAATTAGAACTAAAAGTCCCGATCTTCCCCAAACCAGGCTTTTAATAAATATTTGTACATCTAAAGCAATTTGTGTTCCAGTAGAAATACTGAAAGTATAAACTCTGTGACAAATGTATTGCATAAAGTTAAAAGGCAATAAATATTATCTCTAACCGCAAAAGAGGTGGGGAAAATAAAGGAAACTACAGTACTACTGTAGTGACCGTAGAGAGAGAGAGAGAGAGAGAGAGAGAGAGAGAGAGAGAGAGAGAGAGAGAGAGAAAGAGACTGTTATTTGATAAATGAATGAGAAAAGGGCCGAAGTTTCAACTTGGCAACCAAAATTATTAAAAAACAACAACTAATAACCTTATTTATTACTTGTTATAAAAGAGTAATGGATACTTATTATTCAATCAATTTACCTGTTTTGTATAAGTAAATATCCCAAATCAGGAAAATAACAAACAAACAAACAAACAATACACTATTATAGAAGTACATGTAAAACAAATTTGGGTTCGGTAGTGTTCTGTGTGTAGTTATTGGTAAACATTAACTTTGTACAACTTCTCTAACTGCAGTGGGGGGAAAAGAACTATTTAACAAAAAAAAAATTGCAGTAGTGAGTGACCTAGAGAGAAAAAGAGAATGTTATTCTTTGATAAAAGAAAAAGGGTCAAATAATTCAATTCGGCTTTCTAAATTATCAAAAGGAAGGTTAATAAACAAGGTTTCCTATTTGATATATAAAAAATGGATGGATATTTATTAATCTATCCTATTACTAATTTTTAATAAGTAAGTATTCGAATTCATGAAAATAAAATAGAAACAAATACTACACCATTTCAGAACTTAAGTAATAACAATTCAACAATTACTAATAAAGAAGACTGGCAGCATTTACTCACCTGTAATATCCATTTTCTCAAGGCTGGCACACCTGGAGACAAGTTCAAAAATGCCAGCATTTGTGACGCTGTTGCAGCCCCTAATTTCCAGCGTCCGCAGCTCGGGGCACCTTCTGGCAACCGTAAAGAGTCCTTTATCCGTCAGCCGACTGCATCCATTAAGCGAGATCCTCTCGACCGTCAAACACACGGTAGGCGAGTCGCGACACAGCAGTCGGAACAGGGTCTTAAGCCCGCGATCGACGTGGATTTTCTCGCTGGCAAGAGTAATCGAAGTCCACAGCTGCGGCTCCCAGGCGAGGAAGTACCAGCGGCGACACACGCGAGCACAGACGCACAGTTGATTGCTCGACAGAAACGAAAACACCTTGAGAATCAGATCGTCAGTCAGTCGATCAAAAGGGGAGGTTTTGGGCACCTTCTTGCCCTTGTAAGTCGTGATCAACTTCTCCGTGTCCGACAGCGTCGAGCGGCCGAGCGATGGAGTCCGAGACGAGCCGGAGGAGCAATTGGACAACGGTGACGCCTCCAGGGTGGTTGGGAAGGGCGACGTGCACGAGGAAGGAATGTCGCTCCACGGACTAGGAGTTAAACTAGTCTGGCTGTCGAACGTACGGCGAAGAGACTTGGGTGTTGGGGTCGGGGTGGCGCTTTGCCTCGTAAGTAGCGTATGGTAACCTAGGTCGTGGCCCGGAGATGACCTGCCAGGAGAGAAAGCTGTCATCTCCGACTTGGAAGCGTAAGAGGAGACATCAGTGCTTGTGGATGACGTTTCCGTTGTAGAGATGTGGATATCCATCCAGCCGGCTGGAGGGCTGTAGCCAAAAGTGTCCACCATCACACTCCCTTGACATCGGTTACACTTAGTTAGGTTGGTTGGAGACGTTTAAGTAATTATTTCCAGCGTACCCTCTGAAAGATACGAAATATTTGTTAGGTAATTTTCAATTAACAGCCGTAATATAATTGAAAACAACAATATTATAACGAATTTATCGGCAGCTGGGGTAAAAGTGAACACTTCAAATACTCGCCTTCTGTATTACTAAAAGAAAAACTGCAGTAGTGACCTCTAGTGAGAAAAAGTGTCATTCGTTGGCAAATATCTTGGCCAGAGGATAATACTTTTTTTTCAGTTTGTTCAAAGTAGCCATTTATACAAAACGTATTGTAAATTAAACTCGTATTTGGGATGTGCCATAGCTGCATATGGGTCGTTGAAGTTTACTTGCTACCAACAGTAGAAGCAGTTCTTTCGAGGTGACAGACTGTTTATCACTTTCTCGTGACAACTTTATATCGATCCTATACAAGTGAGTGTTTTAATGGCAGCTTGCTAATGACGTATAGGAAGTGCCCATTGGTCCAGTGCATCTGCTGAAATGTAACTTAAATCATGAAGGGAATAATGTTTCATAGATATACGGATACAAGAATTAACATAAACAAGGTTGTATTGGCTGAAGAATTTTAATAATTGATACTAAGTAAAAAGCACCAACAAGTTTCGCCAACTTAGCTGTCTTGCTTCGTAAGGGTGTATAAAAGAGATACAAAACAACTTAAACTGCTCGTGAAAGAATGAACCGAATACAATTGTATTTTTTACAAATACAGAAGAACGCGTACATCAAACGCATGGAGCGTGTGTGATGTCAACTGTTGTTATGCAGGAACGTTCTGTAATTAGCAGCGAAATTTAACTCTGGCGCACTTAGTGAACTTATGAGGGTCTTCCAAATATCAGCTAGAATTAATCCTTAATTTCTATTGAGATTACGTTTAGAATGGATGACTACTATAGCTTCTTTTATGTTTCGGGAGCGGAAACCTTCCTCTAAATAGGGCATGGAGCTTTTGAAGGGCTAACCCAGAGTTGTCTTCTCTGTCGTTGTTGTTGTTTACATCGCCGACGTGTTCTCTTTTCCTTATTTCTAAACTTCTTGAGGTCTGACCAATGTAATTTAATCCACATGAAGGGGATGTTATAGACACCGGCGTATTTGTAGAAGGCATTACTGTCTTTCGGAGATCTTAAAAAGCGCCGGCTAGTCTTTAAAGGTTTAAAAGTCATTCGTATTTCATGTGGCTTGAGGAGTGTAGCAATCTTTTCAGAAACTGTTCCAGCATAAGGAATGGCAATAGTGGATTTGTAACGTGTTTCCTCAGATTGTTGTTGTGGGGGTGACAGAAAAGTATCCCATGGATCAGTTCTTACGAACCAACCAACACAGGTATTTGCATTTCACATCTTCGCACCACATTTCTCAAAAACTGAGCATTGTGCACATGCTCAAAAATAGGGCCACTCGCATCACAACAGAGGAAAAAGATCTCAAAGATGAATTATTCCACATATCAAAAATCCTAGTAGACAATGGTTATCCAAAAAAAAAAAAAAAAAAAAAACTGATCCATAAAGTTGTTTTGTATCTCTTTTATACACCCTGACGAAGCCAGACAGTTAGATTGGCCAAATTTGTTGGCGTTAGTTTTTTTTAGTATATCAATTATTAAAATCCTTCGGCCAATATACAACCCAGTTTATGTTAATTCTTGCATTCATTAGATGGTCGAAAATAATATAGAATAGATATACGGATAATATATTTTGTATCTTTTTTCCTTTAAGATGACATGTATACACATCTTTAATCGCTAGCACATGCCAGTTTTTCTTTAAAATATCATTCTTATACAAAGAAATGTCATTATAAATATGATTCCTTGTTTTAATAATTGTTCATTTTCTATGATCAAGCTGATTATTTAAATAGAAATAAAAAAATAAAAAAGTATAGCAGGATAAGGATATGGAGAGAGATGATGCAAGGCATGTACATACTATGTTAATCTACATATTGGCGAATCTCGTGTTGTCCGCATTGGTTGGGCCACAGTGATGCTATTCATAATATCTATCGATGTACATCCGTTTCTTATTTATCTCCATTTCTTAATCCACTGACATTTTGGCCATTTCAAATACTTAAGTGAATCTCAATCTTTATAAAGGTAATGAGTTCCATTTTTTTTCTCCTATATGTTCGTTTGGTCTCTTCCAGACTTCCCCCCCCCTTCAACCCCTTCTTTGCTCCTCCCACATGCTGTAAGGAAATGTGTTTCATTTTCCATATTACGGTCACTTAAGTCTTTCTGTTTTTTTTTGAAAATAATATCTCTTTTTAGCTTTTTTTCTTCTCACCAAGACATTCAGTGATCTCATCTTTCCATATCACATACAGCTGGAGTTTTCCTTAGACTTTTTACTTGGATTTACCGTCTTAATAATAGCGGATATCTTTGTATCTCTTAACATAACACTTTTAATACAACTTATTGAATCATCGCATGAAAACAAAAAATCTTCACATAGGAAGCTTTTTTGAGGTGAGTATAGCAAAGAAGATCCTAGAAAACGTTTCTTTGTTCAGTAGCAAGAGTTATAAAGTTGTTTTGAATGACTAAACTAAACTATGACGACGGTATATTATGTCTGCTAATTTTGTGTTATTCTAGTAGGTGTACTTGTTTCGTGGGAGAAAAACACCTGAGTTACCCACCTTTTCTGTTTCTTACTTGCAGTAGATTTGTATTGAATATATATTTTTGATTCGTTGACAAGTTTCTTTAAATAGCGCTTCTAAAATCCACTTGCTAACAAATCGTTCTTTGCTACAAACAACCAATTAATCCAAATTTTAAGCACTATACTACAGCAGAATGCACGCAATTCATGATTTAAAATAATAATGAAATATTCCTTTTTTTTTAACTAAATAAGTAAACTGATTTTTTTTTCTGCTTTTCTTAAGCGGTCGCAAATTCCAAAAGTGATCACACACGGTGCTTGGTCCACCTTTGCCTCAACCTTACATGATTTTAAAAAGTAGATTCGAAGAACCGTATTTTTGTCTTTGATGACTATAATCATTATTACATTTTACTGAGGAAAAATTGAAATGACGCATTCGATTAAGTTCCTTCAGATTTAATGGCATTCTTAGTGCATTACTTAGAACTTCAGCGACAATACCTGCTGTTTTCAAGATATTCAAATTGTGTTACCTATTTATTGCTCTATTTTTATAAAAAATGAAATTAAAATAGAGCTGTAAATAAGTAACAAAATTATCTTTCTTGTTTGTTTGTTTCAAAAGCGTCTCCGTAGCTCAGTCGATATAGACGAAGCCTTTCGGTCAGAAAGTCCATGACGTTAGGGACCTTTACCTGGTCTCTTTCGACGAAAGGTGAGTTAGTCGGTCTAACTGTTTTTTTTTTCACCCGGAAACTCAGGTTTTTCGTCCCTCAGAAAAGGCAAACTGGCCTCGGGATCACACACTTCTACAGACAAAAGTATCCGCCTCCTGCAACGTCAGGCTAAGTCGGTCGGAATCGCGCGTGTAAGGTCGTATCATGTAAGAAGGCTGACCCCAAATAGATGGGATAAAGGCACAAGAAGAAGAAGAAGAAATAAAATCCAAAAATATATATAAAATTAATAAAAATATAAAAGAATTTAGCCCACCCACCGTACTAATGTATATAAGTTCACAACCTTCCATGCGTGGAATTTACATTAAAAAACCTCCTCAAAATCATAATTAAAATGCAACAATATGCCACAAAACTGCTCAATACTATTTGATGCTATGCCACTGTGTAATTGCTTTGATTTCTTACTCGCACCACGTAAAAAACATAAGTCAAGAAAGCCTTACAAACAACCCAGTACTGGAAGCAAACTGTCAAGTTATCTCAACATACTTTCGCCCTTCTACCAGATTACACCCATACCGCTACAAATTCCTTCTCGTCTAGATAGAACCTCAAAGAAATTGCAAGTTTCTTAATAATAGATTCTAGTAAATCATCGCCCACAGTTTATTTTGCGAGACATCACCCAACTTTTTTTTTTCCCAACGTATCCGCGCCTACCACGCACGCAATAAATCCATCGGTACATGATTGTACCCAGGGACATTGAAAGAAGAGGTACTCGGAGGGACTATCCCTTATACAATGTTTCTTTTGTAAATCTCAAATTACACACTGACCTATGACCTGCCTATTAAGTCACGTTAATTACACCGCCAAGTCTTTTGGAGAGATGACTTAATAGAAGGTGCAAATATGACAAACAGTGGTAATTTGAATGCTGTTTGAAAAGATTTAAAGCCAATATTCAGTCTTCTATGAAATGTTAATAGGCTATAAAATAACGATTAGATTTAGCACGTGCGAGAGAAATAAGATATAACAAAAGCATTAGAATGACTTCTCTTATCTGAGAATGAAACAGAATAGCAGACATACAAGTTAAATAACCTAATATCCTAGAAAAAGAAATTATAAAGAGATAAAAATATAAATATATAAGTGCAAGTAATATTATACCATAAAATAATAGTATTTTATTATTACTTTAATTGATTATGTAAATGTTTTATTTTATTGTTTGGAAGTACACCAGTTTCTATTATATACATGTTATTTTATAATAAATTTAAAGGAGAGCGTATCTGGGAGAAGTCCCGAAAGAGAATAAAAATTTGATTATTATTACTCACTGTCCCAATTCAAAATTTTTGTTGAACTCGTCCTTCGCCTAAGTTCAGCAAATTCAATTATTAATTTTTCTGAATTTTGATAAAAAGTAGATATTTCTGTTGAACTCGTCTAAGATAATTGAACTTATCTTCGTCAAAGTTCAGCAAATTGAATTATTAATTTTTCTGAATTTGATAAAAAGTAGATAAACGCTATTATTTTAATGCAATCTATTTCTCTCTCTCTCTCTCTCTCTCTCTCTCTCTCTCTCTTTAAATTTCCATTTAATTAGCAATGGAACAAACACAATTAGATTTGGATTCAGTACATGTAAGACTGAATTTCACGCTATCCACTTTTGATGTGCATTACCACCTGAAGAAGTGTTGATCCTACCCAATCGTAATCGAAAAACACATGTGCATTTTAACATTTGTGCTAATGGAAAGTTTTGCAGTCGAATTCTATTCAGGAGAAGAAATAAGAAACATTTCTCTTCCCGATATAAATGAGAAACATTTAGAATGGAGCTTGCTTCATTGTCGAAAGCAGACAAACCGATCGAAGAACACAGGGCGATTAAGAAACCTGGTTCAATAAAAAGGGTTATTCTATTATTTAACTTATCAATTTAATGCAGTTTTATTTCCGCTTGAAAATAATCTTACGCTGCTAACTAATTTGGATTTTAAATCAGAAATTTATACTTTCAAATAAGTTGCAGTATTAATTCTTAGTTCTTATTAGTTCTTAGTAGCTAAACCTAATCTCCAGAAGTTATGCTTGTCAGAATATGTCTCCATTCTTAAACCAACACGTAGCAGAAGTCAGCAGCAATATTAGCGATAACTAGGTAATGAGTAAATCTCAAGACGCTAAACAGTTTTAAAAGCTTTGTCAATTTATGTAAATAAAGTTTGGTTTTGCTGGCTTAAGGTCATTTGCTAATGACCTCATTGCGTATTCAATATCTATGTGTGTTGTGAGTAAATATGCCGCTGTATCATAGTTGTTTTTCATCTTCTGTGTAACATTATTTCTTTGCTTATTAGAGGCGTAAAAATGTTTGGGTTGGGTTCCAGAGTATACCACATCGTATTATTAGTAATAACACGTGGCAAAGAAGCAGTCAGAAGTATTACTACCTCTATCCAAGTCGATACAGATACTGTTAAAATAACTGATATTCATTTGTAATAATAAAAGAGATTTTGCAGTCATCGATTTTACCCTTTTCGTATATTTAAACTCGGTCATAATAACTCTGAATAAAAATCTCATAAGCCAGTATCTTTTTTCCCCTCGTTTCCTTTTATTATTCATATTGTGTTTAAGTAAAAAGTCGTTTATGAAGAGGAAAAGTCTGTACATTAAAGTTAGTGAATATTAAAGAAAATAATATGCTATATTTAATTCTTTAAAATTTTTAGGAATTAATAAATAAATGTTATTAATTAATGAGATTTGAATATACACCTTTTTTTTATTAATATAGATTTTATATTATATTACGGAATAGAATCCTAGTAGAGATTATGAAAAGTCCTTTTTAGGACTTCCAGGGTAACAAATGGCAATGCTGTAGCCAATAAAGTTTTAACTGAGGCTCGGCTATTGCCGTTACCCAGCCATGACTAGAGCTTTTTAGCTCAACAACACTCCATCCACACAGATTTTCTTCATTCAGATGACGGGATAAAGAGTCAAGGACTCAGTCCATCGCCCAGTTCTTTTAAGAACTAGTAGAGATTATGGATTGATTCATTCAATCCAATACCCCTTGGAGGTATTGGATTGAATGAATTCAATACCTCCAAGGGTATTCGATTGCTCAATAACACCTTATCCCTACACTGCCCTCTACAGATAACGGGGAAGATGAAAAGCATTCTTGCTTCGCCCCTTTAAGCCAGTCCTTATAAGGAAAGGAGTAGGCAGATGACGTTTGTCTACTTTTAATTGTTTTATTTTATATATAAAGGATGTGGGTCGATATACTCGTTGCCAATTGGAGGAGCTTGTTCTAAGCATTTTTCAGACCGTTTCTGAACTAATCAATGTTGGTGCTGGCAAGTAAGTTTTGTTTTCTGCCCAAAAATTAACTACGCAACCTAAAGAAATTGACCGTAGAACAAGGAGTTAAAGATCACTATATGAAGAAACTTTGCCGCCATGACCATCGTTTTCCGCTAAGGGTGGAAACCGGTTGCACACTAATTTGCAAAAATTTGTGCTAAAACAACTTTGGGGAATAAAACATAAAACAGATTTACGTTACATATATATTTTTCTATAATATATATCAAAGTAATAAACTTTAATTTCTATGTATTGCAACCTGAAATTTACGATTATCAGTGGCAGGAAGGCTAATAAGTACAAGGTAGAGAAGTTTTTTTTTTTTTTAAACTGTATGAGCTGTGATGTATAAAAGGAACAATGCGATGTGAGTGAATAGATGTAAATGCCTCTCCTTGGCAAAAATCTGGGATTTTTGCTAAGGAGAGGCATTCGTTTCGATTCGGATTAGGACGATGAAGCAGAACTTCGGCGCTACCCTTAAATGAGCGTTCGAACTTGAAGCGGCATTGATGGAATGATTGTGTTTTAGACCAGAAGACTGTGTGGTTCATGTCAATTCCATGTTTCGCTAAGCCAGATTTTTTATTAATGATGTAATATTGGTGTTCTTGTATTTTTTTTTTTTTTTTTTTTTTTTTTTTACAGAACGTCCGGTTTGTCCGAAATAGGAAAGGTGGCAATCACAAAGAATTTGATAGACGCTACGAAGAGAAATGAGAAGATTGCTTATCTTAGAAGTGTAGGTGTAATCTATTCTTACTATTACGACACAAGTATTTCTCAAACATTGGATATCATTCATCATTGAGTTGTCCATTAAACGAAACAAACTATCCTACAGCGCATGTATTGGCGCATTTCCACCTCGGAACAAAGTCGGAAAATTGAGCAGACAAGGAGATAACAGCATGAAAGTACAAAGTGTACTCCAGAGAGTTAGAGAACCAATTGAAATTAGGACCAAATCAACTAAGAAATGAGAGCAGATATTACATTTGTTCATCACTTATGTTCTTCACCCGGTTTTTTGAGGAGGAAAAGAATGGCCTCCTACGTATAATGTGGATCCTTTTTTTCCCTTTAGTCTAAAAAACCATTATTAAAGTTCTTCATTTTTAGACGGCATCTGAACCCACATCTTTTCAATTTATTACATCACCGCACAAAATTGGTGGGACATATCTGTATGTTAAAAAACTGGGCCGGAAACATGGAAGTTAGATCCCTAAAAAAAATTTTTAAAAAATGAAAAATAGGTGATGATATTTCACAATTCCAAGCATCCTGGTTATTGGTGGCATAGCTTGTAATCGACTGAAGTGCATTGCTGTACAGTTTTGCAAGTAAATATAGTTAATCGTAATATAGTTTAACTATAATAAATATAGTTAAATATAGTTATCACTACTAGACATTGATAACTGATGAGTGAGCCAACTTTTCTAAGTGAGAGAATGAGTCGTCTTCACGCACTGAAAAGAGTTGATGCATTACTTAGCCAATTGTTCGATTCAGATCAACTTACTTTCATAAACGAATCGACTCTATTCAAATCAAGTGAATAAACTAGTTTTAAAATCATATAAAATATCAAGAGTCATAAAATAGTAGTCGGAAAGATTACATGATAATAAAATTAAATCAGCTGCATACATTAAGTTATTCACAATCATACACCAACTGCAAAATGAAATGTCAACTATTGATATTGATTTGAATACCCTCCTGCCATGATCAGAGCTTTAATAGCTCAATAACACCTTATCCCTACACTGTCCTCTACAGATAACGGGGAAGATGAAAAGCATTCTTGCTTCGCCTCTTTAAGCCAGTCCTTATAAGGAATCGCGTACCAAAGCCACGCCTATATTATAATATTATATTATAATATTCTAAATATAACGAATCTGTGATATATTGATATTTGTCTTTGAAAGAAGTGTCCAAAGATTTAGGTTCAATATCAGTGTATCATTTATAGGTTCTGAATACTTTTGCTTTCATTAAAAAAAATGAAATTAAATAGATGTTATTGATATCTTAATGGTTTAGAAAAAACAAATGGGTGTACTAGGAAAGTGGCTGTATGCTGAATTCTTTCCTTATTATTAGTAATAATAAAATATCATTATTAATAATAATATTAATTATAATTATTAATTTATTTAATAATAATAATATCATTATTAATAAAATGGTTTAATGTTAATCAAAGAATTGGGGATAAACAACGAAGTTTGAACAGGAAAAACTGTTTTTTTTAGATATTTTTTTCTCTTCTCAGATCAAGTGATATTTGGAGAAACTGAAGAAATCTGTAAAAAGCTGAAAATAAATTTAATAATGAACCAATATAATAAGTCAATTTCTCATTTAAAAAACTGAAAAATATATGCGAAACAAAATAGCAAAATAGTTACAAACCACAAAATAACTGAACAAATTAATAAGTTTAATTATTTGAGCTATACTATCATTTACGTTGCAATGAAGATTTGGATGTCCTAGTAGATATTCAGATTATATTATATATGATAATAAATATCTTATTAGATTTTTATTTATCGGATTATATATCCAGACGTTAACAAAAGCCTCAACGGAAACGATGTAATAAACATAAACAACTCAATTAAATTAGATATTTTATTTAATTTATATTTATTTTATTAAAAATATTAGTTCTTAAAAGAACTGGGAGATGGACAGAGTCCTTGACTCTTTATCCCGTCATCTGAATGAAGAAAATCTGTGTGGATGAGGTGTTATTGAGCTAAAAGCTCTAGTCATGGCTGGGTAACGGCAATAGCCGAGCCTCAGTTAAAACTTCATTGACTACAGCATTGCCATTCGTTACCACGGAAGTCCTAAAAAGGACTTTTCTCCAATTTCCTACTCCAGCCTCTATTAAAAATAGTAGTCCTTATAAGGACTGGCTTAAAGGGGCAAAGCGAGAATGCTTTTCATCTTCCCCGTTATCTGTAGAGGACAGTGTAGGGATAAGGTGTTATTGAGCTATTAAAGCTCTGATCATGACAGGAGGGTAACAGCAATAGCCGAGCCTCAGTTAGGACGTCATTGGCTACAGCATTGCCATTCATTACCCTCCAAGGGTATTCCACCAACCATATATTTTGAGCTATTAAAGCTCTGATCATGACAGGAGGGTAACATCAATAGCCGAGCCTCAGTTAGGACTTCATTGGCTACAGCATTGCCATTCATTACCCTCCAAGAGTATTCCACCAACCACATATTTTGAGCTATTAAAGCTCTGATCATGACAGGAGGGTAACATCAATAGCCGAGCCTCAGTTAGGACTTCATTGGCTACAGCATTGCCATTCATTACCCTCCAAGGGTATTCCACCAACCATATACAGTATACAATACATATATACCTAAATATAGTAGTTCTTATAGTTCTTATAAGAACTGGGCGATGGACTGAGTCCTTGACTCTTTATCCCGTTATCTGAATGAAGAAAATCTGTGTGGATGGAGTGTTATTGAGCTAAAAAGCTCTAGTCATGGCTGGGTAACGGCAATAGCCGAGCCTCAGTTAAAACTTCATTGGTTACAGCATTGCTATTTGTTACCCTGGAAGTCCTCAAAAGGACTTTTCTTCTATTCGTCCCTAAATATAAATATAGTAGTCCTTATCCTTATAAGGACTGGCTTAAAGGGGTGAAGCAAGAATGCTTTTCATCTTCCCCGTTATCTGTAGAGGACAGTGTAGGGATAAGGTGTTATTAAGCAATTAAAGCTCTGATCATGGCAGGAGGGTAACAGCAATAGTCGAGCCTCAGTTAGGACTTCATTGGCTACAGCATTGCCATCCATTACCCTCCAAGGGTGATAAATATAGTAGAAAAAGCATTAGAGAAATTTCTACTATATAAATATAGTAGTCCTTATCCTTATAAGGACTGGCTAAAAGGGGGGGAGCAAGAATGCTTTTCATCTTCCCCGTTATCTGTAGAGGACAGTGTAGGGATAAGGTGTTATTAAGCAATTAAAGCTCTGATCATGGCAGGAAGGTAACAGCAATAGCCGAGCCTCAGTTAGAACTTCATTGGCTACAGCATTGCCATCCATCACCCTCCAAGGGTATTGCGGAATTCAAGTACCGCTATCATATAAATATAGTAGAAATTTCTTTTGCTAGAAAAATTTAAAATTCCCAATAAATTTAGCATTAATAATATATCCGTTTGTATAATATATACAAACATCAAAAAGGTATATTATTAATGCTAAATTTATTGGGAATTTTAAATTTTTCTTGCAAATATTTTCTATTAAATAAAATACTTTTACAGATAACATATAATTATATTCTTAATTATCTTTAAATAAAGAAAATAAAATAAAATTTGTTTTAACGTGCTACTTATAATGATACGTTCAGATAGTATCACTCAAGATTGTAGATCTTTCACAGATATATTGTGGTACAATATTTTTTGTGTTTACTGTGAACGGAATTTTCTAAAATACTTTGAAAAATAAAATAAAATCCAAACAAAAATTGAAAGGGAAAGGTGAGTGCTTGGCTAAAGGAATGAAGAATATGGATTACGATCGTGTCAAGGCAGCTGTGATGTCATCGAATCCTCCCCGGATGTCATTCAAAATAATTTACGTATCAGTATTCATCGATAGGTGTAAAATTAACTAGGTGGTGCTGTTATCGTGTATTAAAGCACTTTGGCGATTGGTTCTTGTATAATTCCATTAGCAGGTGTAGTTCGATTTCTCCAGTTCTGAAATTAAATAAAAAACATATTAAATTTTATTTGTTGCTTTCTTTTTATTTCAGTTCCTTATATTATGTTATGTAACGCGTAATATTCAGTTAGCAGAGGCTCCATTCGTTGAGATAGAATGACATTCCAAACGATAATAAATAATTCATGTGGGACAAGTATACAGTTATAAAATTCTGAATATAATAAACATTGATGTTACCGAAGAAGTATAAATTATTTATGTTTTTATTCAAATTAGCGTTAGCCATAATCGGAATTATTCAGTGGCGTCACTTTTTTTTTTCTTAACCAACAAAATGGTCTGTTCAAAGGGGTTTTGTCAACGATGGAATGTTCTAATGACCTTCCTGTTTTTAAGGCTTAACCTTTAATTATGACCATCTTATTTATATTCAAGATTAGGTATTTCTAAGAGCAGGTGTTACATGTAAAGTGGCCTCGTAAGAATAAAGTGTACTATTTAATGAAAGGTTTTTCACAAAAATGGATTTTTTAGCAAGTTTTTTGTTTATTTTATGGGATCGGATCACTCAAGCGAAATATTTTAGCAAAATGGCTTGTTTTAGTATTTTAAGCTTTTTTAAATAACGTAGGTAAAAACAAAAGGTTACATGCAAACATATTATTACATAATCGGTTATGGATAAGAGCCTCGATGCATAAAACTTGAAATTGGCGATATCCTTCTTATTTTTAGATGAAACTTTAGATTATGTTAGCTATAATTTTAAAAAGTTGTCTCATCTGAATATGTTAAAATACATTCACAGATTCCTGATTCACATTAAAAATATCGTTCCTTTAGCAGTAATCGATTGGCAAGAATCTATTTAGCTATTTAGTCTCATTAGAAGATAATTAATAATAATCTGAAATATTTTTTTAACCATTTACAGATTTCAGCATTAGCACTAATTGATCTCTTAAGCTGAACGAATTAAAATGGAAATAAACACAGAAAAATGAGCTTTTACACTATAAAAAACTTGAAATGAGCTTTTACACTATAAAAAACTCATTGCGTTAATATAAAAGACTAAACAAAGTTTAAATATAAATTCCAAATATAACAAACAAAAATAATACTAGCGATTTAAATATTTATATATGAATTTTAAGAAAATCAAAAACAGAAAAAGTGTGAATATCGGTACAATGCTATTTTAATAAAGAAAGATCTTTCACATTTTGGGAAAAAAATTACTGATTTAAAAAGTCCTTTTTTTTTTTTTTTTAAACTTAGATTGCACCACATCCCAGGTACCAGATAACCAGCCGGCCCTGCTTGGTTGAGTTGTTAATGTACCCGCTCTCCAACCGATAGACTGCAGGAAAATGTCTGTATTTCGTCTCTAGAGCAAGGTATGTTAAAAATAAAATAAATAAAATGATTAAAAATTCTTTAGTTTGCCCGCGGTATTGATGTCTTATAAAAAATAATGGCATTATTATAGCACAGAACTTGCTTCACCTTTGCCATGTTTTGTCCTGCAATGTACTATTTAAAAACGCTATTAAAAAAAAAAAAAACGGTTCTATTTATTCAATAAAAGAGTAGACAGCATTCTCGTAGTCCTAACTTTTTGGAAATCTGTAGACAGCTGTGTCTGTCTCACAGTATAGCCGACAGTTGAGTATACATACCTAAAGCGTGTTGGTCAGCAGACATTTCCTAACACTAACTGTATTTATTTTAATGCACTCGTGCGTTTGTTATACAGTCAATTTTTGTTGAGTTGTAGGATTAAAAATCAGGGTTTTTCCATTGCGAAAAACTCCATCTCTGGAATCGAACCTATAAATAAATCTTTCTTCTGTGGAAGACTTTTCTACTGTTTTGTAAATAATTTTATTTTATGCTTAAAAGATGAATCCTGGCATTAATAATAACACAGTTCTTTCAAGGTATATATTCCTGAGTAATCTTGTCTGATTGGTTAAGGTATCCGCTCTCCAATGAACAGGCCCACGTTCGAATCCCGCCGTAGGCATGGATGTATGTGATTGTCTTTAGGAGTAGATGAATTTCATCGCTTGGTATGAGACCAATCCCGTTTACTAGAGGCCTGAAGTGGTTTGAAAAGTCTCCATGTTTGATCTAGATAGCAGAGTTTCTGGACTATGTAAAAAAAAAAAAAAATTCTTACCCTATCCACGATACCAATGTACTATAAGCGTGCACAAAAAAAAACCTTTCATAAAAAATGATTAGATTAAGATAATAAATATATTTATTTATCCATACCCCATGTTCGCGTGTTATTTGTCCTAATATCTACAAAAAGAAGTATCAAAAAAATGAAAATGAATTCCAACAGCAAATACATAAAAGAATTTATTTTTTATTTCTTATTTCAAGAATATATCTTTTGAAATCTAAAAGGTGTATGAAATTATGAGGATTATTTGAATGCAATTAAAAATATCTTTAAATTATTTTTAACTAATTTTCATTATATTAAAGGTGCAACATATTTTTAGATAAAAAAACTTAGTGATTATAAAAATGAAATAAATACTCAGAATTTTGTAGAAAGTAGATCTTCAGTTCTTTGGGAGGAAAAAGTTCTGTATGCAGATCTGTAATGAGACTATTTAGTGAATTTCTGCTCTTTCGACTTATTTAATATGGAAGTATGAACTTTAAACTGTAAGAGTGTCCCAGTTCTACTTTCATACACAGGATTATTTAGGGTTATTTAAAGTGAATTCCAAGTCGGCTATGAACAGAGTGTATGGTATGTGTCAACTGAATGCGATGTTCAGCTCATTTATCTGTTTTTGTGGGACGAAAAAACTGCAGTTTCTGAAAAAAAAAAGTGCCACTTCTGTCAGATATATAAGCTGATTTCATTCCTAGAAGATATTTTTCTTTTTCATTATATAACAGAAGTAAATAATGACACGCATGCATTGTACTTATCTATTATATTCTTTATATATTTTAAAAACATCGAATCGTTAGGCTTTCTTCATATTATGAATGTTTTCGGATATCTTACTATTAAATATATTTTTAAATCTTACGTTGATAGTACTGACACAGTAACCTGATTACAGTATCCAGATATGATCTTATCAAAGACTTGATTTCTTATTCCTACAAGTTAGTGTACTTTTTCAACATTGCAGTTATCCCATGATCTTAACCATCACAGCAATGTCGCCTCTAAACTTTAATTCATTAGCTATTTGATGAAGCTACATCAGGTCTGTACTTTCATCAGCCACTTGCAGCAAACTCTCATTAATATAATCCTCAGCCTGCTGCCTCAGTCCAAAATGCATAAACATGCACTAAGAAACATTAACTTACATCCATTAGCATTTATTCATAAAAGTAGTTTGTTCAAGTCAGCCTGCAAGGATTCTGTGTTAGAAATTCCGTTCATCACCAGACCCAGCTTTGCACCATCACAATAATATATTTGATTATAATAAAACTCATTATTGTACATTAATTATAAAATAATCTTATATAATAAATCACATGATAAGATACTGTAATAATATAATAATCTCGTCCCTTGCATATTAGGCTCAGTGGTCTATCACGCTAGGTGATTTGGCTTCTTAGAAACCTGGTTAATACATATGACAAGAGACGGTTAAGCTTATCTGCTATGTCTGCAAATTGAGTGTGTTTTCTGGGTGGTTTCCCTATTTCAAGGGATTAAAAAACTCCGGGTTTTCCCATCGCAGTATAAGACCGGCTAACTCGCTTTAACTTGAAAAGCACGGATAAAAAGATTCTTCGGATCCTAGATAGAATTCAAACTCGGTTTTTCCAACCGACGGGCATGGTTGATACCGATAACACACACACACACATACACACACACACACCAAAGATAATTATATATTATGTTCTGCTTAAACATTATTTAATCCAAATATTAGATGAAAGCACTACAAAAAAAATTTAATATAACTTTTTAAAGCCTGTTTATGTATTTTTTTTACTTACATTACTAAATTATATGAAATAATTATAAATTATTTGTTGATTAAAATTATGAATCATAAAATTAATTAAGTCAGATCAGAATGAAACCGAGGCATTCTTTGAGAGGCATTAAAAAAAATTGTTCTTGTTCAATATCTAAAGAGTAGAGTAAGAAATGAACCCCCCCCCACACACACAAAAAAAAACCTAAATGAAAAGTAAGACTAATACTAACGGGTAGTTTCGCTGGACTTAAACTTATTCATCACTGCCATGGATGCTAATATCATTTATTACTAACGCACTGACTATTCGTCACTAACGTCACGTGCCTAACATAAGTTCATACCCATGTGCATGAAGTCATAGGCGAGAAGACACAAGAAATAAGACAAGTCTCATTGACTGCGTTATTGTTGATTTCATGCTGATTCAGGACACGACAGTACACCGAAGATTTAAAATAGGAAGTGATCCCATTGAGTTTTGAGCAGGATGAAAATAAATTTTTATCGAAAATAAAAATACATACAAAAGTTTTAAAAACGTGAGCAGCTTTCTGAGGTGAACTTACAGACTCAAATATAAAACTGTTATTTAATGGTTTGTAAATAAAAATCGCATCTTGGAGACAGTGTCTGTTGACCAGCTCACACATTAAAGAAAGAGAAACACAAGCGGAATCAGACATAATAAAGGGAACATAAAAACAGCAGATAAAAATATTCTGAATGTCCGGAACAATCATTTTGAAGAACTGTAAAACGAAGTAATGGTATAATATATATAGAAAGAATACAAAAATCATCCTTGAGTGTTCCAAGTACTTATGCAAGCACACACGAGAAGCGGTTAATGAAAAAAACTGTGGAAGAGAAAATTAGAGAAGAACAAAATGGATCAAATATGTTGTCTAGCAACCACACATTCTTAGTCTCCGAGAGTGTTGTGAGCAGAACTGGTCTCATTTTGGTCACTTAAATAGAATGGGGGGGGGGGGGGTATTAATAAAATAAAAAATTAAAATAATTAATTTCTTTTTCCTTAGTGGGAGACCTAACAAATAAGCGACCAGCATGGAAGAGAGCTGGTGATAATGAAAGTTCGATTGTATTGGGGCTATGAAACCGATATATTCATTGAGAGTACATATCAGAAAATTATGGTTGCGACTATCGCAGCAAATCAAAATGGGGACTTCCCCCCAATATTTCAAAATGTTATAGTATTAGTACTTTTTATGTGAATTCTACTAACGAAGGGCTGTTAGCCTCTAGTAGATCAATATTAGGCACGAGTGGGCTAAGTGGTGATAATCCCGGAACTATTGCTCTGGAAACCAGAACGTGGAACATTTTTTTTTCAAGCTACCTCAGCAAATCCGATAAGCCAGGTGATCGTTTCATATCTGGCGATGAAATTCATCAACCACCAAAAGATAACTACATGGTGGACTTGAACCCACAGCCTGTTGAAGAGCGGATATGCTTATTTATTCTGACAATAGCGGCAAACTTCTTTTAATACATCATATAATTAAAAAAAAAGGATAAAATATTCATTCCTCATGATGTTTTCGAAACGAAATAAGTTTTTATAAAAGCGATATTTCCTTATTTTTTGGAATAGGAATACACCAGTCATCATTTCCCCTCCAAACTGAACTAAAACTTAGAATACCCAGTTTATTCATATTTTCACTCCCCCCCCCCCCACTCGTGCACAACCCTTTCTTTCAACGTGCGAATGGATATTAATTCGTACCCAGCATGTTTACCCAGCATGTGAACTAATCCTTCACTGTTAAATAACTTTTTTAAATAGAAAAAGTACAATGACATGAAGGTGAATAAACTAAAAAGAATTCTTGGAAAGTAGTAGCATTCAAATTTACTTTTCCTGGCCACAAACCGAAATATCCACACAAAAAAAAAAAAAAACGCTTCGTGTATAAGTGAAAGAGAGAACGAGAGTTCAGATATGCAATTTCAACCAATTCAAATTAGTGAAAGAACAGTTAAAATGTTATGTTTTTAGTTGAAATAACTTTGCACAGCTTTGGCTGCATTTAGAAGAACAACTCGTTCGGATTTCAATACTACGATTATAACTAACTTATAAACCACTGTAGTCTGATACCGGGGCTAAATAAGCGATGACAACTTATAAGACTCTAGATAAAGATTTCTAGAACCTCCTAACTGCATTGAACATATGCTATAAGTTTCCATGTCATGAGTGGGTAATTGACACAAAGATACTCATCATGTATTACAATGCCTTAAAAAACATCTTAAAACATCCGTACTAATTCTTCTTTATCTAAGTACTTTCAAAGATGAAGTAAGTGAAGGCTCAGACCAATTTGAAGAAAACAGATGAGTTCAAAACATGACTGTCAGATCAATGACTTACAAAGCATCAGTAGCGCAATACCAAGACAACTCGCAGCAAAGTGGATCAAACTTTGCTGGCTATATCTAAAAACAGCAGAGTAGGAAATGAATACGAGGCATGTGAAAATATTTAGGAAAATCTGGAGAAATGAGCAAAGCTAATAAAAACGGGTAAATATCTGCTGGATTTCTGTTCAGGACAGACATGAAATAGTCATTAAATACCATGTTCTAGGATAAAATATCCACAAATTCACATGGAGATAAGAAATAAGAAGAGCCTCATTGGCTATGTTAATGTTGATAACAATATCTTCAGTTGATTCAGCACAGAGGATTTGAAAGAGGACGTGATCACCATTTAGTTTTGAGCAGTATTCTTCTTTCTTTCTTTCACTACACGTTATTCCCGCAAAAATGTGCAAGAAAGTTTTAAAACGAATCAAATCAAAGTGCAGCAGTTTTTTAGGGGATGAACTGTTGACTTATACAAATAATTATTCAACAAAAAATGAAAGAAAACATTTGGTAAAACAAGAATCAAACCTTCAAAAGTCAGTGGCAGACTATGAAGAAAGAATCGATTGATTCAGCCAGAGAGGAAAAGATAAAAAAAAGTTACAGCTATTGGTGGATTAAGGAAATTTAAAGAGGCGGTCATGGAAAAGAAGAAAAGGTAACGAAAGTGCCTAGCAAGTAATTTCGAAATTACTTGCTAGGAAACTAAAATTGAGTGTGAGAATTACGTAGGGATTTCTCTACTGAATATTAAAGGTAAGATTTATGCATGCATACCTTGATAAGAGTCACAAGAAATGAAATATCCTCAAGAATAGTCTTCAGTAGCTTTCTTTATAATGATTCATTTAAGTATTTTTAGTTTAATTACATTTTTTTGCCTTTTCCGGCATGTATTTCTATAGTTTTTGGACAAACTGCTTTTTAACACAATTCTCCATTTCTGCAGTGGTTGAATGTCACAAATTCTCTTCAATACTTGGGAAATGAGCGACAAAATACATATTTTAACAAAAAATAACAAAGATTGCACCTCTTTATGTTGAAAATCTCGCAGATGTTTTCAAATTGCTCGCAACTCCCCAAAAGAAGCCTCCAAAAGTTTGGTCACGTATTGCAGAGTCGCTAAGAGTTTTCAAAATATCTCATCCCCTCTTATATTATCTCGTCATAAGCACATAAAGCGTCATCTGGAAAAGCGATTACCTCTTTCAATTCATTAATAGAGTCTACAGTGTGTCCACAGCTGACAACATAACCGAATGAAGCTATCAACAGAAGTGGTTCAGATCCCTACAGGTGTCCCTTTACTAACTCTTCACTCCCCCCCAGTAAACTTAAGGTTGGTCTTTCATTAATAACTACTCAATGTCAACGTTCAAAAAGCTAGACTGTCCCGTGAATTTACATTTCAGATAAGATGTGCGGATGAGAGAAGAGAGAAGGGGGGGGGGGTAGGAAGGTCTCGTGTCAAGACGAGCTTGCCCCAAGCTGTGCTCGCCATAAACACGCAAGAAGACAGCTCCTCCTTTTGAGAAGAGAGATCTCTAGGCATACGCTACATCAAGACACGCAACAATTGGGAAGGAGGGGATTGGAGGATGGGGGGGGTTTCAAGGACAGATGACACATCTTCGGTGTCGCCAAAGTGAACAGGTTGTCTTCTCCCCGTAGAACGGTGGCTGGAAGTAAGCAATAAATCGTTGGACACTCTTGGAATGTTGCGCTACCACTGAGGAGCGAAGCTACTAGCGGACACACACACACACACACACGGTAAATCGATTATTAGAATACTTACAATAAAAAAAACTAGAAAGAGGTTACAGAAGTGATCAAGTGGTGAGCTTTTTTAAAAGATGCAAAAAACTTCATACGAATTGTTTTATTTTTATTTGGAATCGTTCTCTCTATTCGTGCTATGAGACCCAAACGATCGACCGCATCATTGCAAAAACAGTTTAAAATATTAATAATCTCTGTCATGTTAGAAGCAAGTTATGCTCGCTTTTAATCTCTAACCAACGATACTGAAATGAACATTAAACGCGAGCGTACTTTGCTTCCAAAATCACAGAGCGATTATTAGGCCTAGTTAAAATGATGTTAAGGCAACAAAGGTCATAACCACGTATAATATATCTGTGAATTGCTTTTATTCTTCTGCTACTTTGTTTTGTTGGATGAAATGACTCACGTTTCTTGAAAAGCCCTTATAAAGATCCCTCAAATTCCGAAAGGAATTTGAACCAGGATTTTTCCAAGAAAACGATATAGTTGTATAGTATTGCTAACAGCAGTGTTAAGATAAAAATTCCTGCTTGCTTTGTTAAATAATCCTAAGCCTTCCTCATTTATATATTATTTTTTGTAACACCCCCGAATAGGGCAGGAGATTGCAAAAAAATTTTGAATTATTTGCTTTAAAATTTTGATTTTTTTTCTCTCGCTAATCTGATGTTAAATAGTACTGGAATAAAATTAATAAAACGAATTTAAAATTATTAAATAGGATTATAATTTGTCGCTGATAATAAAAAGCAGAAGTTTTTCTTTATAAATTCATTATATGTATAAAATGATATGTTTTTATCCGCATTATTTAAAAAGAAGTATTTTAACGTTGTATTTTTTAGAATGAAAACAGAAAGATTACCAAAACAAGCCTTAAAGTACAAGCCATTAGGAAAAAGAAAACCAAGACGTTCTCTTAAAAGATTCAACGATGACTTCTAAGGCCGGAACAGGCCATGCTAGGCCTTGATACGCATGATGATGATGATGTGATGATTTTTTAGTCTTCAGTTCTGACTAAATGACTTCCCTGGTATAATTTTTTCTGAGTTTGTTTTTTATGCCATTGTGCCCAACGCTTGTCTTATTAGATGAGTGTTGCAACAAAGTTGCAAATAATTACAGTGGAATGTACTTTCTACCTTCATTTGTGTGACTAATGTCTATCATTAATGTCGATTACAGCTCTTTAAAATTCTAGACTTTGTTAAGACAAAATTCTTCTCATATGGGGGGGAAAAATCAAACAAGGCTTGTCGGATAATAACACTACCAGTGGTGAACGTTTTATCTTAGCGCGTTCTAAACATTGTAAAGATGAAACACACATTAAGGATCGAGGCATTAGCCATACAAATAAACTGAACACAACAAAACGTTTAATGGAAAATACGGTGCATGTATGCTAATGATATGCAAATTATATTCACGTTTCGATTGGCATAGTTTTTAAAGTGAACTCATCTTTAGGTGACAATCCACAATCTATTTTGTAGATCATTTCTACGAGCCTCCTCAGCAATAAAGTCCGTTGATTGGAAAGATCTGGGTTCGATTCCCGTCACATGTGTGAGAGGAATGTAAAAGCTGAGTTGACTAGTCTCATACGAGGTGGATATTTTTTCTCCGAGCGCAACTCAAGTTTTTAATCCAGTTTCAACCAATACAAATAAACAAATTAAATATGGAAAAGTACCTACTACTATGGATTTCGTAGCCTTACATCATTATACGCCTTAATCAATAAATTCAAAATTCATTTAATAATTATTAGTCTTTGTTTCACTGCTTGTGCTTTAACAAAAACCGGTGTATTCAAAACAGAGCTGTGAAGCCAGTTAAACACTAACGGGTATTAATAAATCCTCCGTTAGGATTTTCTTCTTTATTTTAAGTAGTATAATACCGACTGAACTTGTTGAATAAACTATATGAGATATCATCATAATATCGTCATCTTTAAGGAACTTAGTTTTTATATTAAGTTCCCACTTTCTTTCCTTCGTTTAGTTTCCATTTTATTTTATTTTTTACAACAGCCCTACTTACTATAAGTCCCAAGACCTATGACACGACAACAAAGTGTATGAGAATTTGTCAAGCATTCTGAGGGAAGTTTTAAATGCGCCATCCCAATTTTGAGAACCGTATTCTAAGGTTGGGTAGATTTGAGCTTTATAAAAAGTGTCAGGAGTAGTGTAGGAGAGAAGTACTGAAAAGAATACCAAGTTTATTGGAGGCTGTCAAAAGTGAGAGAGAGAGAGAGGAATGTTTTTTTTTTTTTCTTCTAGACTCTTCTAGAATTTATTCCGCTTCCAGAAGACCAAAGAAATCCCATTCAGAGAGAAGACATGGACAATTTATTATTATTATTCCTCCTCCTTACTCCTCAGATAAGCTCTGCAAAGCTTCGAGGAAGAAATCAGAAATGCCTCACAAAGAAAGAATATAATACATTATACAGAAAAAAAGAAAAGAAAAAAAAATCGGTACGAATTTCATTGTTACAAAAAAGTACGCAATGTATGTATCACATGTAATTTAAATATGTAATCATAAATTTTAAATAAAAATTATTATTATTAAAAAAATTATTATTATTATTATGACAGAACCAAATCTATGTAGAGGTGAAAGTTTTTTAACAGTTATTTATTTCAGATCTCAGCTACATAAAAATAGCGTGTTTTAATTTCTCAATTCATCGCGTGAAATAATTCTGCATAAACTGCATTCTGTGTACTTGACAGGTTAAGCATATTTCAAAACTCAAGTACAAAAGCATTCAACGTACCATTCTGAATTTCATATAACGGCACATTACTAAAATGATTATTTTTATATCACAAAAAAAAGATGCTTATTAAGCTTTTATACATATACGTGGTCTGTTTTCAAAAACTTCCGGACATAATTTATTTAAAATATATACAAATGCTTCCCCCTTTCCAACATATTTTCCCCCACATTTGGAAGCGTCTGTGATCAACTGTGATTCCTACTTCACAGGCTAGCTCTCGAACAGTAATTCGCCGATTGTTGATGACTTTTTCGCGAGCTACCAAATCGTGGGTGCGGGATGTCGATTGTCGTTCAGAGCGAGGGTCATCATCATTCGAAGTTTGACCATCTTTAACCCTTTTAAACCAATAGAATGTGGCTTTGGCAACTCACAGAGTTATCTCCGAAAGATGTTTGAAGCATTTGATAAGTTTCTGCAGCTTTTTTTTTTTTTTTTTTGCAAATTTTAAGGCAAAACTCGATGCATAATACACTGTTTATAAATTCCTGACATCAAGAGACACTCAAAAAAAAAAAAAAAAAAGTATTTATTTATCAGAGCATTGCGGGTGACAGATAACACAGTGATGGCTTCTGACTTATTTCGTCATGTTACGACATGTCTATCTACATATCTTCTTACAAAACAATATTCTACCTTACCCAGTTTCTTTATAATAATAATTGTCCCGATATGATCAAATATCAGTGGCGTTTGGTCTCTGATATTTGATCATATCAGAGACCAAACGCCACTTCCTGTTGTCTGTCAATCAATTTCCCACCCACCCACCTACCTCACTAGATGATCATCATTACCTATCGGGTACATTTCAATCAGCATACCTTCATGTGTAATCTTTCAAAGGCTTTCCTAAAATCCAAATAAATCACATCAGAACCATTACTTCGGTCTCTTTCCCTCTTCATAAAAAATAATCAGGTGTGTCAAACACGTTCTCCCACTTAACGAAACCAATACTGTGCCCTGCTCAACAATTGATTCCACTTGTTAAGAAAATCGTGGATATTATTCTTGATTATTTTTTTCATTACTTTGCCCATGACACTAAAAGAGTTACTAGTTTATAATTTCCACTGTATATGATGACCCACTGTTATGAATTGGAATAACCCTTACAAAATAACTTATCACTTAGTAATAACTTATCTTTGCAATGAGTTTTCAATAATCCCACATTAAAAGGGATTTTGCTCTCTAATTTTGTTGAACGCAAGTACGAGTAGTTATTTTTTCTAGCTCAAAAATTTTCATATTTAATAATCAATGCACTTTTATTTAAGTGCAGCTGTTATATGTACAATTATTGCTAAATGATTAGCTATAGAACTATTACGTGAGTTTAAATCACACGTAATGCTCTGGATGCAGAAATGATGGATTTTTTTTTACCTTGGTTATCATTTATTTGGCTTTTTTTAAGTAGATAATTTCTTAGCACCTTCTCTTCTATTAAATGGAATACAAAAAAGGAAGATAAAGTCTTTCACAGGAAATCTGGATCACCAATTCCCGAATATGTGTGTGTTTGTGTGTGTGTGTGTATATATATATATATATATATATATATATATATATGCTTACAGTCCTTATAAGGACTGGCTTAAAGGGGAAGCAAGAATGCTTTTCATCTTCCCCGTTATCTGTGGAGGACAGTGTAGGGATAAGGTGTTATTGAACTATTAAAGCTCTGATCATGGCAGAAGGGTAACAGCAATAGCCGAGCCTCAGTTGGAACTTCACTGGCTACAGCATTGCAATCCATTACCCTCCAAGGGTAATAATCACCGCATCTCACCAGTCGATTCAATCTCCCTATATATATATATATATATATATATATATAATTTTAAAAAAATATTTTATCAGAGTTTCCGTTTCTTTAATATGGGAATTATGAATAAATATATTTCTCTACTTTATTTTTCACTATTAAGTCATAACTTTAAAGACCGAAATACAACTTCAATTATGTAGGAGGCAGTATGATTTTCTCTCTCTGTATCTCTGTGAAACTCGAAATTTTCCTTCTGCAAACAGACTAATCAACCAGAGAACACAGAATAAATGAACAAAAATACTATATAGTGAGTGGTAGATGGTACAGTGAAAACAGAGCATTGTGCAGTGTAGTATAGACGGTGGCTGGTGTAGTATGTGTGATAAAGTAGAATAGCCTCCCACGAAGAGTCCTCAGACGGCACTGATAAAGTGTCATGTGATGATGATGATGATAATAATAATAATAATATCCGAATCGTACCTGTCTGAAAAGCCCATATTTCTGCAGCCAGCCAATTGAAATTAAAATTACGAGTATGGATCGGATCCACATTATTCTGCAATAATACTTTTGCAGACTATTGACTACCTACAAAATTCATGTTTGAGATACTATAGCTTTAGATTATGGCTGAAAGATGTTAACTCACCCCTTCAAATCAAAGAACTCTCTCTCTCTCTCCAATTTTGGTAGTTACAATGGTGTGGTGCAAAATTACGTTTTTTCTTATAATTATAAGTCCATTATAATTATATAATTATTATTACAATCTAAATAGTAGTGAGATAATGAGACTGTATAATACCTGTGTATGCATGTGGTGACCTCGATAACATTAAACCGGCAAAAGAAAGACTGAGGAAGACTAGAAGAACTTTTTTTTTTTTTTTTTGGTTAGTTGTGTTTTATAATTGCATTGCTCGTATTGTTCAACGAGATATGAATAACATCTGTGGCAAATTTTCAGTGCTAATATAATTATGAATTCGTTATAATTGTTTTTACAGTTGTAAAAACAATTATAAAATATAACACAGATTGCATTAAAATTGAAGTAAAAAAAACAATTTCTGAAGGCTAATAAAATAACAGAATATTTAAATTGAAACATACGGAAAAATAAAGATCTAAAATTAGCAGTCCAACCAATACTGACTTATGCATGTGAAAGAAGTATAGAAATATATTAGAATGAAAAACATGACAGATAAATAAGTGGAAATAAAAACATTAAAATAAATTAATTAAACAAAATTTGACAAATTAAAAAATGAAAAGATTTATGTAGAATGTCAATTGTAATTCATAAACGAATGGATGAAAAAAAGAATATTAAAATAAACCAATCTCTTGCTAACTTGGAAATCAAATATAAAAAAAGAGAAGTTGATACAGACTATTTGCGAAATTGAAAAGTACTTTTTAGGACTTCCCGGGTAACAAATCGTAATGCTGTAGCCAATGAAGTTTTAACTGAGGCTCGGCTATTGCTGTTACCCAGCCATGACTAGAGCTTTTTAACTCAATAACATCTCATCCACACAGATTTACTTCATTCAGATGACGGGATAAAGAGTCAAGGACTCAGTCCATCGCCCAGTTCTTATAAGAACAGACTATTTGCGGTGATTATAGTGGTCTCTGAAAGTCCTTTTTAGGACTTCCAGGGCAACAAATGGCAATGCTGAACCAAGGAAGTTAACTGAGGTTCGGCTGTTGCTGTTATCCTGGGTGATGAGTTTTTGAGTTCGCTCTCTTAAGGTTTTTGCCTTAAGGGAGCACTTTGAGTCTCCGGGGAAGGTGTTCTCCGGCACGGCCCGCTGAGGGGCTTTGTCGGTGAATTATTTTCCTCGGAATTTGAGCGGTTCTGCTCAGTGGTCGGGGAGCCCGTCACTGAGTGGAACCAACGCTGAGATATGGACGGTCTTTCGCCCACTATGGAGTGGCCTAGAGATCGTCCGATTTTTTGAGATTTTACCCTTTACTTACTAATCAGGGCAACAAATGGCAATGCTGTAGCCAATGAAGTTTTAACTGAGGCTCGGCTAGTGCCGTTACTCAGCCATGACTAGAGCTTTTTAGCTCAATAACACTCCATCCACACAGATATTCTTCATTCAGATGACGGGATAAAGAGTCAAGGACTCAGTCCATCGCCCAGTTCTTTTAAGAACTTTAAGAACAGACTATTTGCATCGGTGTATTGTAAATTGTAGACACAACAAGCTGAAGCTTAAAGCAATAGTACTATTTAATATATATATTTACATACATACGAATCAGTAGATGATGTATCTTAGAAAGATCTACTGTTTTGTAGTAATGCATCAGATGATTAAATGTCATTATTATTTTTATACTTAATTTAATATGTTTAAAAAAAGGTGAAATGTTAAGTGGCAACTAACTTTTAGATAATAACAAGACATTTCTTAATTTTTAAGAGATCTGTCGTCTAAAAATGTCAGATTTTCCGGTAATCTTTTCAAATTTATCAATAAGTCATATTAATATGGCTTATTGATAAATTCGTTTGAGTTAAAACTGGGTTTTATGAGATGGTTTTGTGTCCTTTCAATAAACTATGAGATACCAAACGATTTTTAAAAATTGTTCAACAATATATTTCTTCATTTTAAATTTTACTACTTTTTGTCTCCATTTTATATAATCAGATATCTACAGAGGGTAAGACAATTCCTAATAACTGCGTAGTACAGTAAGATGAAAGAAAAAAAAAAAACCGGGATCAGTGTAATACGTAGCTCGATATAACTAATCCACATTATATAGTTTACTAACACACACACACACACACACACACACACACACACACACGCACACATATATACGAGATAAATCTTTGGAACTTTAAAGTTCTTAAACGGATGACACACATTCTGAAATTAATTGCAAATCTCCGATTACTTAAGAAAATTTAAAGACCTGACGCAGAAACCATCTATAATTAAAATCCCCGCAACAAAGGTCAACTTAAGGGGAGGCCCATTAATTATCGTTCCCATGTGGGGATTAAAATATTGTCATCAATAAAAGTGGGGAAGTAAGAATACCATACGTTAAAGAGAGGGGGGGGGAAGCATCGATTGAAGGTCAGATAATATTTCCTGCAGATGCGTATCTTAGTAGATATAAATCTATAGAGATATATAGTTCGAGACGAAAATGGTAGAGAAAGGTAGGGATGAACATACTTCTTGCTGAAGATAACATTGTATATACTTCGGGAAAAAAAGAAAAAAAAAGAGAAGGAGAAGCAAATTGAGAGTAAAATGCTGCAGATCATTATAAACACAGACATGACTCGAAACCATCATTAAAAAGGATTTTGTATAATGACATTATTCATTTGAACCAGAAGCTATATTTTTGACTTAAGACATATTTCTTATTAATAGTAATGTTAATTTGGCTTTATTTCGAATTGCTACAAGAATAGTTCGATTTAAATGAAATTTCCGACGGATCCAAAAATT
Source organism: Typopeltis vanoorti (assembly GCF_054136105.1). Lineage (NCBI taxonomy): Eukaryota > Metazoa > Arthropoda > Arachnida > Uropygi > Thelyphonidae > Typopeltis > Typopeltis vanoorti. The sequence continues at coordinate 57,652,974 of NC_143561.1, forward strand.
TTACTTAAGCTCCTATTGAAATTAAGATTTCAATAGACTTCGTCAAATCAAACAGGCCGCGGTTCGAATCCCACCATGGGCATTTATGTTTGTGCATCTTACAAAAATTCTTGATGAATCTTTCATCCTCTTTAATGGATTCCCCCTTAATAAATGAGGGGGGGGCGAAGACCCTACAAACAATATTTCTAAGGTGACTAGACTGCAAGCTTGCATTGCAGTAGGTACTTCGCCGATCACGCAAAAGTCCGATTTAATTAATTAAATATATATATATATATATTTTTTTTTTAATTAATTTGAAAAATATATATTATTTTTCGAATAACGAAAATCGGGAAAGTACATTTATAGTAAAAAATAAGGCCAAAAATTAACTAGTACAAGAGTTAGAAATGAATAGTTCACCCGGCTATTTCAGAAACGAGAAAAATAAGTTGAGAAAATATTGCAATGAAATGGAACATGTCAGATCATGTTTACGGATCTATCCTACAAACGGAAATGCCTGTAAACATTACTGGCGGAAATAGTTTAAAGATTACTATATATGGTCAACCGAGGAACAATTTAATTGTTAGTGAAGGTTTATTAGTAGTTAACATAAAAATTTTTATCTCATAATTTTATATTGATTAAAGGTGTTATGAAATAGTATATTATCTAGTTGTGAGATAATTGCGTGCTACCCAGGTGTTGGGCAGTTCTGCAGGAGATGTTATGAGGCGAATCACCCGGCAGCAAGCTATCCTCCTATGTCATTTTGTGGTAATAATTGCAGAAAGAAAGGACACAGGCAACCTAAACTGCTTCGAGCCTTGTTTTAAGTGCGACGATATAAGACACAAAGAATTTCCAAGTAATTCGGAACTGTACCAAAGTCATAGGTATAATCATAAGTCGTATTACAAATAGTACTATAAGGAGTCAAATATTTAGAATAGAGGTTATTGATGATTCCCAAATAAGGGTAGAAAACGAAGTGGTTGAAAATATAAAAATCAATGCGAGGCATTCAAAGGGGATTATTTTCAGAGGATGCTATAAATTCCAGGATAAGATAGAGGAGGATATTTGTCTTTTGGTGAGATAAGGAATATATTAAGTTTGCGAACTGGATGGAAAGCAATTTTATTCTTACAACCTGTTAGTTTTTTATGAATATTTATCTAATCTTCTTTCTGCAATTATTGGAAATTCTGCTTCCTTCATAAAAAAAAAACCCAATAGATTTTAAGAATAAAATTTCCGGATTATCCTTACAACCTGCAGATCTTGTAGTTAGTTTGGATGTGGTCTCAATCTTTACAAATATTCCTATGACAGATACGATTGATTTGATTCACAAAGACTTTCCTCCAGATATTGTAAAATATTCATCTTCGTAAATAATTCAGGATAGCCAGAACAAACTACATAAACAGATTGAGCGAACAACTGTGGGGTCTCCCCTTTCTCCAACTCTAGCCAATTACTTTATGGAACATTTCGAACAACATATTTTGGACGTTTTTTCACTTAAACCATCGTTTTGGTACACATCCGTTGATGATGTGCTGTATGGAACTCCTCTTTGTATGATCTTCACGAATTTCTTAGAAAAATTAATTCAATTAACCCAAGAATCAAATTTACCCTAGAAGTAGGAGACAACAGGTGTCTTCCTTTTCTGGATGTTCTCATTATACGTCAACCAAATGGTAGTTTACAGTGCTCAGTAAATAGAAAACCAACTCATACTGGTAAATGCACTGATTCTAACTCTCATCATCACCCGCGTCAGAAATATGGTGTAATGAAATCCTTAGTTGACAGAGCTCATAAAATTTGTTCTACAAATTCTCTTTTAAACAAAGAACAATTTATTATCGGAACTACTTTTAGTGCAAATGGTTCTAAGGTAAAACCCATCGAAAAAATAATCAATAATTATCGTCGTCGTCCTAACCCTCCTCAAGAAGAAATTCCCAGAATTTGTATTTCATGTTAGGAGACTTTCGATAAAAATAGCAAGATTACTTCGACATATTAATGTTCAAGTCTCTTTCCGTCCAGTTTGCAAACTTAATACACGCTTTATCTCACCAAAGACAAATATCCTCCTCTATCTTATCCTGGAATTTATAGAACCCTCTATTCTCGTGGCTTATGTTATGGACAAACTGGTCGATTCGTACAAATTCCTCTCGAGAACATCGGGCATACATTTCTCTTAACGAACCCAAAAAATCCGGTTTAGCAAACCACGTTTTATCTATTAAACACAAAATTCAGCGGAACCAATGTTACTTTCTTCTAGAAAGACTCTACAAAGAAAGCTGTGAAGCACACATTCACAACCCGATTGCCTAAAACTTTCTCAATTTTGGGAAGTTATATTAACCAATACTCACCATTCACGTGTTCCATAATTGTAATTAAATATTGTTTATAATTTAAAAATAATTAATTAACTAAATCAATTTATTGTAATATATTTTGAATATCTATTAATGCAGATGGAGCTATTTTCCTGCTGCCGATAGTACGCATAATATCACGTGCTTTCAATTAAATTGCTCTTTTTTTTTGAGTTTGCCTATAACTGTTGACAATGGCTACGAAACGTTTAGCCGAAAATCTTACAATAAGAAGAAAATGTATGAATGGGGTAATATAGACTATAAGCTTTGATCATGGCAGGAGAGTAACAACAATAGCTGAGCTTCAGTTAAAACTTCATTGGCTATAGCATTACCCTCCCTGGGTGCCCATTTTAGTGCCTTGTTCGATATGCATGGGCTACAGTGGGCTGATACGTAAGTAAAGCCCTGTATAAAAATTAGAATGATCCGTAGACCACTCAATAGTAGCCGAAAGATCGTCCAACTCAGCGTTGGCTCCACTCAGTGACGTCCCCCCCCCCCCATCACCGAGCAGAACTGCTCATATTCCAAGGAAAAGCATCCACCGACATGGCACCTACGACCCACGCCGGAGACTCAAAATGCTCTCTCTCTCAGGGCAAACCCACCGAAATGTAAGCTCCCCTCACCGGGACAAAATTTCGGAAGAAACCTGAGAGAGCGAACTCCCGAAACTCACCGTCCATTTTAGTCGCCTTTTACGACACTGATGCATTTACGTTAGGACTATTCTTATCCCCGCCACCACACGGGGTAAAATGTTTTCATAATTTTTATAATTTACAATAAGATTAAACTTGTTTCTGTTATTAATATTCTATAATGTATCTTTAAAGGGGTGTGTATGACTACGCAGAATTATCAATAATTCATGCGAAAAATTTTTATATTCTATAAAATTGGAAAAGATTTTAGAGAAACAGAAATCTATTGACAAAGAAAGAATTAATTCTATAGGTTATGTTTTGTAATATTGCGAAAAAGTTTCAATTCGACACGGAAATCTATAATTAAAAAAAAAAAAAAAAAAAACGCGACTTCAATAGCCAACAGAAAGTATATAATTACAGTAGCAGCGCCCTCTGCATTATTTTATTGGCATTGGCTAATGACTAACTTTTGTACATGCTTATCGCAGAAAAGCAAGTATAGTAGATTTTAATATCATATTCATTAATAAAGAAATAGTTTTAATGTAGAAGTGAATTCTGTAACTGCTTATTACAGAATTCTGCAGCTCTGTCTGTAGAAATGAATTCAGTTTTTTTTTTTTCATATCTTAAAGATAAGAAATTTATTTTTTATATTTTTATTTAAAATTTTTAATTCGTCTTTTAAACTTGGTATATCGATGGTAATGTGTTACACTATAAATGTTTAACTTCAGCTCGGTGGGAATATATCGAGAATTTTTTTAAAAAAATCTGTACAAAGTCATAGTGTGTGTGTGTGTGTGTGTGTGTGTGTGTGTGTGTGTGTGTGTGTGTGTGTGTGTGTGTGTGTGTGTGTGTGTGTTTCAGGAATAATTATTTTTTAGGAATTATAATTAACTATTATTTTTATTGAAGAACAAATACAGTCCCATTAATGATAGGATGATCTCAATAAGAATCAACTGTAAGCCTATTCCTGTCATTCTCTTATATGAAAATAAATCACTGGGAGACAGAATACGACATCAATTGACTACATTTTAATCAACCAACGTTGGAAATCCATGATAAAAAAATGCAATAACACTTCGAGGAGAAGATTGTGGCTCGAATCATGAACTGCTCATCGCAGAACTGAAAATTCATGTAAGAACAAATAAAGTAATGCATCCACTCAGATTTGATGTGGCCAGAATCAGCAGTAACAATATCATCAAAGTAAAAATAGATTTTCAGAATTAAGAAATTCTGCTAATGAAAGAACTCCTGAAAAACTGTGGAATAAAATAAAAGAGATAATCTTGGAAACAGCAAAAGAAACAAACTCTACCCAAAAGAACAAATCGCCCATCACACATTAACATAAATTGAAAACAGAAGGGCATTCAAGGCAAATGGATTATCAACTGAAGTGGACAGACAGAACTACGCAAACAAGCCTAAACTTATGAAGAAATTCTGCAAAAAAGACAAAGAAAACTTTTTAAGTAAAATGTGTAAAAATTAGAAGAACATGCCAACAAAAATCAAGAAAAAGATCTTTTTAATAAGACTAAGCTCATAAATAGAAACTGCAAACCAAAAAATTTAAATATAGCTTATGCCAATAACCAAATTTTAACAGAAATTGAAGAACTGAATGGAAAACATATACAAAAAGAATCATACATCGTAAAAGCAGAAATTGAGTTGGCACTGAAAAAAACTCAAGAACAGAAAAGCTCCAGGTTATGGTGAAATACCAAGTGAACTTCTTAAGAATATAGAAAAATGGAACTAACATTCTTTTACAAACTTTGCAACAAAATTTGGGAAACAGCTGAGGACTGGGTCAGATCTATATTTATGCCATTATACAAAAAAGGTAGCACCAGTGATTGCACACGCAAGTAAAATTTTGCTATATGTAATTAAGAAATGAATGAAAAATTTTATTGAACATCAAATTCCAAATGAACAGGCAGGTTTTAGAGCTAATAGAAGAACCAGAGACCAAATTGCAAATTTGAGACATCTAATAGAAAAAACACATGAGTTCAACATCCCTATGTATCTGTGCTTTGTGGATTATATAAAGGCTGTTAGCTGGGAAAATCTTAAGAAAAATGGGAATTCCAGAGCACTTGAAACAATTAATAAAACAACTTTACAAGAAGAACACAGCAGCAGTGAAAATCGACAAAAATACGTCAGAATGGTCTCAAGTAGAAAAAGGAGTGAGATAAGGCTGTATCCTTTCCCCTGATCTATTAAACATCTATGGAGAGCATATACTGAGGAAAGCTCTAGATGGTTAGAAAGGTGGAATTTCAATTGGGGGGAAGAAAATTAAACAATCTTAGACATGTCGATGACACAGTACTAATAGCCACTAGAACTAAAATCACTCATAATGAGAGTTGAAGGAGAGCATAAAATGTGGCTAAAATTCAACAGTGATAATATATTGTAATAGGAAAAGAGGGCTAAAATCAATAGTGCTAAGACTATATGGTAATAGGAAAACAAGAGAACTCTCAATGCAAAAGTGATCTAGAAAAAGTTGATCAGTTTGTATATCTTGGAGCACTAATAAAAAATAAAGAAGGCTGCAGATCTGAAATTAAAAGAAGATTTTGCAATGAGGAGAGAGGCAATGACACAACTACAGAAGATCTGGAAAGACAGCAAGCTCTCCCTGACCACCAAAACTATGCTGGTCAACAGCCTTGTATTTCCAATTGTCCTATATGATTCAGAGTCATGGACACTAAATAAAACGGACAAAGAAACACTCAACTCCTTTGAGATGTGATATCGGAAAAGGATGCTGAGGATTTCATGGATGGAAAAAAATAACTAAAGCTAGTATCATTTCGCAATTGAACATCAAAAAAACGGCTAAGTGATATTGTCGATAAAAGAATACTTCAATACTTTGGCCACATATTTCGAAGGAAGATGATAATCTGGAGAAGATGATGATGATGCAAGGCAAGATAGAAGGAAACAGAAAAAGAGGACATACATGGTCAAGATGATTGGATCAAATCCCAAAAATATCGGGTTTTTCATTGGAGAAAACTTCAGCTTCTATAATAAAAATAAGAAGATGGAGGAACATTGTTAACAAGGTCACGAGTCCTCAGACATGAGGAAACCGGAGAAGAACTATTTTAGGAATAATCTCGTTACTGAACTTCAGGCCAATTTTTGCTGATGGAGAAGAAATTATTCATAATACTACATCATTAAACAGAAGTCACGTGTTCAAGTTTTCCAACCTGTTCTTAATAACGGCAAAGTGCTTTGTTGATATCTGACTACTTGCCGACCTCTGGTGGTAATTAAAAGCATTTACGTAGGATAGACAATCCCAAAGTTTACAATCATAAGGGACATCATGTATGAAATCTTAAGAACTCGCATGCGCAGAAAAGCGAGGGTTGTTTACATAAGTTGATCAAAAGTACGTTTCATCGGTTTTATTTCCGACAATATGCCTACCAGAAATGGATTAACCACAGGTTGCATTGTGACACTCATTGCATAATACTTTTTTCAATTTAGAATTTATAACTGGCATAAAATTGATATAAAATTAAGTTAATAATTAAAATATCTAAAATTAGGAATCTTATTAAATTAAAACACTTTTAATTTTCTAAAAATATTTTAGTTAAATATTTATACACCGTAATAAGAAAAATATGATTTTTAATAAATTTACATCCCAACTACCCAACTACCTAATACCCTCAGAAGAGTATTGCCATGCTCTTCACTAAAAACTCAATACTCCCCAAAGATGATATCTTCCTATTTAATACCAAGATTCCCTGGAAAGCAGAAGCTAAATATCTGGGTGTACTGCTGGACAGAAAACTAACTTTCAGTTCACATATAAAAGCCTCATGTTCAAAAGCATCAAGAGTCATTGCACAGCTTTACCCTCTTATCAATAGGAATAGCAAGCTGGATACCAAAATAAAACTGCTCCTTTATCAACTGTTGATTCGACCCATTATCACTTACGCATCCCCAGCCTGAAGTCACACCTCAAGTACAAATATCCTCAAACTACAGAAAGTGCAAAACAAATGTCTCCGCATGATATTAAACGCACCATGGTACGTCAGAAATGTCCAACTTCACCGGGATACAAATATCCCCTACATCTATTCTTTCCTGCAGTCTTCAGCAGTGAAGTTCTTCTCAGTGTCCTCTTCACATCCAAATGAATTAGTGCAACAAGCAGCAAATTATGATGAAACAGACTTCTCAAAATATAGGAGACCGAAGGCCATCCTACTTCCAAATGAAGATCTCTGAATCGCACCCACTCAGGCAGAGCTCTTAGCTCATAAACTTTTCCTCACACAGTAATCCTTATCAGATAGCAGGGAATAAAAAAGCATTTTGCTTCGCCCTTATAGTCAGCAACGTCTTGCGTCAGCTACCTAATATGATTGGGGCTGAAAAAAAGGGTGATGGAACAATCGACCGTGAGATGCGGTGATTGATTCATTCAATCCAATACCCTTGGAGGGTAATGGATGGCAATGCTGTAGCCAATGAAGTTCTAACTGAGGCTCGGCTACTGCTGTTACCCTCCTGCCATGATCAGAGCTTTAATTGCTCAATAACACCTTATATCCCTACACTGTCCTCTACAGATAACGGGGAATATGAAAAGCATTCTTGCTTCGCCCCTTTAAGCCAGTTCTTATAAGGACTAATATGATTGGGGTGGACAATCGACCGTGAGATGCGGTGATTGATTCATTCAATCCAATACCCTTGGAGGGTAATGGATGGCAATGCTGTAGCCAATGAAGTTCTAACTGAGGCTCGGCTATTGCTGTTACCCTCCTGCCATGATCAGAGCTTTAATAGCTCAATAACACCTTATATCCCTACACTGTCCTCTACAGATAACGGGGAATATGAAAAGCATTCTTGCTTCGCCTCTTTAAGCCAATCCTTATAAGGACTAATATGATTGATTCATTCAATCCAATATCCTTGGAGGGTAATGGATGGCAATGCTGTAGCTAATGAAGTTCTAACTGAAGCTCGGCTATTGCTGTTAGTCTCCTGCCATGATCAGAGCTTTAATTGCTAATTTTCATGGGCTAGAATCCAAGGTCTATCAGGGGATAGAGTCCTTGTTAGGGCTTCCAGGGTAGGGGATGGCAATGCTGTAGCCAATGAAGTTTTAACTGAGGCTCGGCTATTGCCGTTACCCATCCATGACTAAAGCCTTTAGCTCAATAACACTCCATCCACACAGATTCTCTTCATTCAGATGACGGGATAAAGAGTCAAGGACTCAGTACATCGCCCAGTTCTTTTAAGAACTTAAGAACTAATTTTCATGGATGTGATCCGAGGAGAATGTAAACCCTGGGAGGGTAATGGATGGCAATGCTGTAGCCAATGAAGTTCTAATTGAGGCTTGGCTATTGCTGTTACCCTCCTGCCATGATCAAAGCTTTATTTATATTTATATAGCTCAATAACACCCTATCCTTACACTGTCCTCTACAGATAATGGGGAAGATGAAAAGCATTCTTGCTTCGCCCCTTTAAGCCAGTCCTTATAAGGACTAATTTTTATTTTGCTATATATGTTGCTATAGCTGATTAAACATATCGAACTTTCTTCTGTACATTATATGATTGACATCTAGAATTATTATCTGGTATAATAAAATATAAGAATATTTTATTTTAAATAAATTAATTTTTCAATAGTGCAAATCAACTTAACTAACTTATGGTTAATGACGTGAATACCCCTTCTAAAGTAAATGCTATGTAAGGAATGATTCTAAAAATAAATTTACGTGGAGTATGTATTTTATGGATGCTCCATTTATTATTATTATTCTTTAAAAAAAATACTAATAATTCCATTTACGAATGGTGCAAACCTACCGCGCATTAGTACTGGGTCGGTCTAGAATTATCAAAAAGTGTGCTTTTCAAGCCATTTATCGGAGGCTTGAAAAGTCTTTGTTAAACAAGGTGATAGTCTCACACTGCATCATGAAAATCATCCAGAACTTGTGGGTGACATAAATGAAGTTCTAAAATTAAATGAGACGATATTAGTATTGAACTTTTTTTTTCTGCATTTAAATCTGAATAAAATATCTTCTAGTTAAATAAAAAAAAAAAAAACTATGTCAGCAGGAAAACGACTTCTCGATCATAGATTTCGACATATTTACCACATCGACCACTATGCTATAATGCTTAAAAATATTGTTTCTCCTTACTAGATGCATCGCCAGATGCTACTGTCTAGTCGAGATTGAAAATGTGTCCGCGACAGATGGTCCGTCATGATCACAAACCATAATAAAATCGATGGTGTCAGATCTGAATTATGTGCTGATGTTCCAGCTGTTCCCATTCAGGGGTGAAGTGGATCATATGTTTTTGACAGCTGTGCTACTTGTGGCATTATCAAGTAAAATGATTATCTTCTCCTGGAGAAGTGGGGAGGAAAATCTGGAAATTTTCACGGTTTATCTTTGCGCATATATTCCCACTCATCTCGTGATTTTCAGCTGCGTACATTGTCTCAAAAATGATGACACCAAAATGCGTCTGATAATATAAAATCTGAGTTAAAGCTTACTTTTCATCCTGCAGTCGTGTGAGTAATACTACAGTCATCTTACACCAATGGAAAATTATACTCTCACGTCAGGAATAAAATTGAAAAATTGTCTCATATATTTAGGATCGGAGAAAATTGAAGTTATAGACCAGCGATACCAAACAAGGAGTATACCATATCAACCAAAGAAAAAAATAGCTTTGTTTTCTTTACACGGTTAATGGAAATATTCATAGCTTCCTTCTGTATCTATAAAAACGAAAAAAATTTACCAACACAATCTTTTTATAATCAAGACAAATATAAAATCCTTCAAGGTGACGAAAGTTTTGTCTGAACATTTCAGTTGCAAAACCAATCTCCATTACTGCAAACATCAAAAATCAGGTTATTAGATGAAATAATATTAATAAAGTCCATCAATTAATTCTGGAACGATCTATTCCTATACCCTTGTTATAACAAATCAGTGAAATTAACTTCAACTTGACTCACACAGTCTAAAACATGACCATATAATTTTTAGATCAATGGTAGGAGTAACTGCTGAGCGTAGGACTTCGCATTCATACCTTAGTAAGAACGTGTAACGATATTATCTTTCTTTGTTCTTCTGAAGCAATACCTGTGAAGTGGGTGTTCCACTACGCCGGTCGTACGCCATAATCATTTTACTATTATCACAGGTAATAACAATAATAATTTCAAGACCGCGATCTTGTAATAATAATGATATTACTACTTTACATTTAAATATAATTCTCTCAAGTTCCATGTACCTGACGTGATAGACAAAAACATTCAATAAGTGACTGGGGATCTGTAGAGAAAGCTGAAACAGAATTGTGGGAATATTACGACGGTATGGGAAATGATCATAATGTTAGTTCAAGGAGAGCTCTGGTTGGCATTAGATAAAAATAAATTGCATCAATAATATAAAATCAAATGGATTAATGGACCTTGTAAAAGATGGTATTAATGTGTTACAATTAATTGGAATTAGCAGAAAACAAATACTTTCGAAATGCTGAGGCCATTATTTAGTCTGCAGTTTTGTACGGTTACGCATAAACAATTTTGAGACAAACAGGAACGTGCGATAAACACTACAAGGAAAGAAGTAAAACATTAAAATAAAATAATAAAAAGTCTGGGAGAAGACTGAGGGAGCCTGCCCCGCCAAAAGTTAGACAGGGCCTCACTTACTCCCTAAGGGGAATAAAAGTTCTTTTTTTTTTTTTTTTTTTTTTTTTTAAAGTTTGAATGAAGGAGAAAATGCGGTGTATGTGTGTGTATGTGTAAATGTATACAAGTCAACCTATTTGAGTTGTATATGTGGGGAGGGGGTGATTCTCGTTGTTTAGTGAGCTCATAATCCAAGTATAGCATGATTATATAGCATCTGTTGTTCGATTTTTTCCTGCGCTGTCAGATTGAAGGGTTGTAATAGCGATGCTGATTTTTCTCCGGATGCTCTGGTTATTATCTCAAAATAAACACCAGTATACCATATTTGACAGAATTACTCAGAAAGTCGGAAATGTGTATTTGAACTTCATGTCGCTTCCATTTTAGACATACTTTATTTTCTTGGTGAGCGGCCGACAACAACAACAACAACAATAATAATAATAATAATAATAATAATAAAGATGAAGCACACAATGAGTATAGCAGTGAAATACACTTTCTTTAAAACGCTAGCCTCAAAGTTATGTCAAGTCTGTTAATGAAAATCTCATAAAATGCATCTGATATAATGTAACAAAGTAAACTAGATACACTACATCAATCAGGAAACAGGAGGTAGGCTGTGATTCAAAAGCGGTTAATTTACTAACATTATTTTTAATAATTCGTGGTATTGATGAGGTTGCTACTGTTATAGGCATGTATGAATTTCAGAGGATAATTGTTTTTTTTACATGAGGGATTTTTATGGCATATAACTTATTTCGAAATCGATTCAGTAATACGGTAGAGAGGGGGGGGACGATATAAGAAACGTTATATTCTAAATTTGGTAGGAACAGTTGCATGTCGATTTTCGTAATAATGGTTTAATGACATGCTATAGGACAGGGTGTTCAACCCGTCGATCGCGATCGACCGGTCGATTGCGGAGCGATTGTTGGTCGATCTCTTGTGTATTCCTCCTTACTTACAAATATAATTAAAACTGAAAACATAATACTTTATTTATCATTATTTTGTATTATTTTTAATTCGCTTTAAATGTATTGCTATTGTTTATTTATTTTTCGTTAAAATTGTAAAATCAGTAATTTTCTTATAAGTCCGGGTAAATGAATTAATTTGGATCACTGGAAGTCAAACAGCGAGCCGAGTGAATACGATTATAAGCAAAGTGTAAAAACTCGATTGTAGCGTAAATATTAAATATTCCAAAGCACATTACATCGATTTTTTACTTAGGTTAAGTCCCATATCAATATTGTAAAAAAATAAACTTTTTTTTTTTTACAGTTTGTATTAGATGTTTTTGCAAATAACTCTTTTGAAGCTAACTGTATATACTGCTTTAATAAGAATATGTTAGAGTGTTAAAAACAAAGGCAATGTTTTTGTCGCCAAAGCTGTACATTAGAAAGACTGTTATTGAAACTTGAATGTATGAGAAAAGCTTGCAGGCTCTAAGTGTAAACATCTCCGAAGTCAGTCAGAAAGAGTTCAAACAACTTTCCGATGGCTGGCAACTTACAATCAAAAGAAAGTGGAGGAGAACAAAAGGCGTGCCGAACTTGAAACTTAAGATGAAAGACTCATACCGATTCTTTGGGGGTTGCCAAACTGCATGCGAGGTCTCAGAGGAGGCTTAATAAAAAGGGACTGAAGCAAGCAGAAGGGGTCTCCCGATTCCAGAATTGCTGTCAGAGAGGAGGCCGCCCGGTCCAGAGTCGCCGTCAGAGAGACTGCCCGGATCCACGTTGCTTGAGAGAGGAGTTTCCCACTTCCAGAAAGGAGCTTCTCGGTTCGAGACGTCGCTAAAGAGAGACTACTTCTAGGCCGCAGACAAGGTTTCAAATTGCCGAAAGGTAGAGTTCCAATTGCCGGAGGAAAGTTTCCAGGCCAGGTTAATGTCAGACATTCACCAGTGTGTTGCGTTTTCATTACAATTTGATGAATCAGACTTCACTGATATTGCTCAGTTAATGGTATTTATTCGCATGGAATTTCAAGATTATTCAAGTAAAGAAGAACTTTTGAAAATTATACCATTATTGGGAAGGACTAGGGGAGAAGACATTTTTTCGGCATTTCATGAATGTGTGAAACAACACAATCTTCCGCTTTTTAAACTTGTGTCTATTACTACTGATGGTGCTCCTGCAATGATAGGTAATAAATCAGGCTTCATTTCATTATGTGAAAACGATGACAAATATCCAGATTTTTTTAACGTACTGTATTATTCAGCAACAAGTACTGTGCAGTAAAAGATTAAACACAAAAGATGTTTTGGATATTACATTTAAAATTGTAAATTCTGTTCGAGGAAAAGCCCTGAAACGGCGGTTATTTAAATTACAGGCAGATGATGATAGGGAACTTCTGTTGTACAATAATGTTTGCTGGCTCAGCAGAAGTCAATTTTTAGAAAGATTTCTTGTATTAATTAACGATATAAACTTTTTTCTTGATGAAAAAGAAGATATTTATCCACAATTGAGTGATAAAAGATGGTTGTTACACTTATCATTTTTAGTAGATTGCTGTACGAAATTAAGCAATTTAAATTTAGAGTTACAAGGTTGAGATAAAAATTTAATTGACATGTTAAGTTCAATAAAAACCTTCCAACAATGTTTATTTTTATTAAAGAAAAATATAATGACCGCGAATTTAGACATCTCCCATGTTTATTAAAATTTTTTGAACAAAATCAAGCAATGCTTCGCTATGATTTAAAAGAATTTATTCGTGAAATAGAATAGTTGAGGAAGAAATAAATTCAAGATTTAAAGATTTTAATAAAACTAAAATGATTGTATCTTTTATCAATAATCCATTTCAAGAGAACTTGAACATCACAGAAATTTCAAATAAAATTAGTGGGCTATTTGATATAAACCAAGCTGAAGTAGAACTTGAGATAATAAAATTCAGAATAGTTTACAATTAAAATCAATAAACAATGAAGTCATTTGGAAGTATGCACGTGAAAAATTTCCAATATTAACTGATATTGCGCGAAAAATTCTGTCGTGTTTCAGATCGACATACTTGTCAGAATCGCTTTTTCAATTATGACTGTCAT